>NW_006800462.1:64865-121147 GCF_000485575.1 Poecilia formosa | reverse complement strand
ATTATTATTATTATTATTTTATTTTTTTTTATTATTATTTTGTCTTTTATTGTCCCTCCAGCATCACTGTGGATGTTCACTGTCTGAACAATGCAGCTTGAATGCACTTTGTTGATAGGAAGCCGATTTTTTAAGAAGAGGAGCCGACCCACTCACTGAACGACGGTGCTATCGGTAGTTCAGCCGGACATGGACGTGTCTCGTGATAAACCCAGACGTGTAGCTGACGGGTCTCGCTTGGGCCTGCGAGAGTTTTATGCGTTTCACATGTAGCAGCCATAACGACGTGATGTCAGAGCCGATGTCATTGGAGCGGCACGGCGGGGGATCGAGTGGCATCACCTGAATCAGGTTATCTGGGAATCCCTCCGTGGCTTTACCAAAGGATTGTTGCCCCTAAACACCCACACACACACCCACACACACACACACCTCTTGACTCCAGGGGCTTTCACTAACAGAGAGTACAGCAAGAACACAGCTTATCATCAAGTGATCACCCTTCTGGCATGGAAGGGGAAACACAGGACACTTGTGGAAAATTGCAAAACCTGGCAAAGCGCTTTTTTTTTCTAGGTCATTTCAATGTTTTAAAAAGTGTAAACTTTTACAATCTCAGTCGAGATGTTTGCAGATGGACGGATGAGACAATCCCACCATAACACATTCGGATGGTGAGAATCTCGAGGACACACACACACACACACACACACACACACACACACACGACGGGGCCTGCGAGCCCAACGATGAAACTCATCGGTTTGCCTCACCACCGACCGATCCAATCACGAACTTGATCAATTTTTGTATCTAAGAAGGGTGACGTCTTTTAAATCCGTGTGCTTTGTATGTCGTGCCGTGTTGTACACACACACACACACACTCTTAGCTTCTTTTTTTCTTTTTTTTATCCTATTTCAAATCGGACGCCCCGCTCTCCTCAGTTTTCACTTTCAGAGGATGGAAGCTGAAGCAAGCTAAACTAAAAAAAAAAAAAAAACGTCAAAGAGAAAAAAAAACAACTTGTGCTCGTTTTTTTAAAGTAAAATTTCAGATGATCTGAAATGGATCCAAGATGTAAAAAAAAGAGAGACGTTTTCATTATTGAAAAGACAGAACAGATTTTTTAAAAGAAAGAACATCCCTCCCCTTACATGTACATGCCATGTTAGCGCTTCATTTTGTACTGTCATTCAGATTTTGTGCAGATTTCTTTCTTTGTTTGTTTTTTTTGTTTTGTTTTTTACAAGAAAAACGAGACTTTTATTTTCAATAATGCTTCTGTAATTTGCTGTTGTAGGAAAAAGAGTAATAAAACAGCAAAGGCCTTAAAAAGCATTGGGTATGACTGTGTTATGTACAGAATTCATCCATGACCTGGCAGCGAGGGGGTTAACAAGCGGCCCTTTTCAAGCACAACTTCTGTTTTGTTCATTTGAGTAACGTGATAGCGACGTCTGGGCCCACTCACTGTCTTACAACTGTCTGCTGTTAAAAGTACAGTAAAAACTCTGTTAAAGTGAAAAACATAAAACAACTTTAAGAGTTTTATACAAAAAAATTACCAGGTTATTTAAACCTAAACTCAAAAAACACTCCACTGATTCCACTCTGGTTTTATTTCATGAATGAGAGGTGCGGTGAAAAAGCAAGAAACGGCTATAATTTGAAATAATTTTGTTCTTTATTAGTCTTTCACACAAGCTGTGCTTCCATTACAAGTGTGCACAAAACTGTGTCAATATTCAGCTAATGCCAGAAGACCACAACGCGGTGTTTCCATTTAACGAGTAACGCGAATGAAATCACCCGTGAATACGTTTCTTCACGTGATAAATCATTGAAAATCATATTATGCCATGACTCTCCCAATACTTCCTGTCCTGTTCTTCATGGTAGCGACAACATCCGGTTGGGGATCATGTGACATGTGTGATGCGAAAATAAGTAATGATTGGTGTTATGAAATTATTATTATTGTATTTATTTTGCTACTGAATTAATTTATGCGTTTTTATGTATATTTCAAATATCAAAATTTGGCACCTAATTTTATTGCAGTAGCAGAAAGGTACCAGTAGGAGTCAATGTGAGCTTGTAATCGCTCCAGAGTTTGCGTACCTGACATCCGGCTTCAGGACAGACTCCAGGACAATTTGTGAAGCACGGATTTGTTTCTGCCTCGACATCACCCGTTTTATCCTCCTTACAAGAAATTTAGCATCTGCTACACTGACACCATCCCTGGTGTCTATGACATTTCCACTGCAGTTTTGAGAAATAAACCAATTTTGATGACAAATTGTGTAAAGGGAATGCAGTTACTGTCATGGAGGAATTTTGGCCCACTCTCCTTTGCTCCATTGCTTCACTTTACTGATTTTGTCTTTAAATATTCCACCACAGCAGCACAATAATTATAAGCATGGAGACTATGCTAGCTATGTTTTCATCCAATTATAATGCTAATTTGGAGCGTCCTTCTAAGATAACGCAACAAAAGAAAGAAAGAGAGAAAATGCAAATTAGTTGTGTTTCCATCTACAGGTTACACAAAGCATAATTGTGTCAGATGTTCATGTTAAGCAAGGCTGTAGTAAACAAGATGTAGAGGTTACAAACTAGCGTGGACCATACATCTCAGACAAACGGTAAGAGTCTTCTGAGGTTCAGACCTCGAAATGTTTCCTAGTTTTGTACCTCTGGTAAGGCACAGACCCACCATTGGGTGGGTACATTTGTTACGTTATAGAATTTAATCGGTAAATATGTTTCCATGTTCCCTTTATAGCATTAAGTCTTTTTTTTTTTTTTGTGGAAAAACCAAATAAAAAAAAAACACCTCAAGCAAACTTAGAATTTTTTATTTATTTAGAAAACTGAGACAGTTATTAAAAATTTTGCCAGTTACATCAGCCTTTTCTAACGTGATACTTCAAAATGTGCTGAAACGACTTTGAAAGAAAAACATTTTATGACACTGATTATTTTCTTTATCAGTAACTGTTATAAATTTACTAACTGGTGGTGGGGGGGTTGTCTATTTTTGGGATTGGACAGATTACCTGAAAATACTCTGGTATAAAAAGGAGTACATCACATGCCAAGGTTTTATTTCTGATTTTGTTAAATAATTAAGAATGACCTTTTAACCAGATTTGTTTTTCATGTCTTGGGAAGTAAAATCCCAGATTTAACACATGGTGTACTTCTTTTTACTGTAACTAGAAGCCAGTTTGGTCTGACACTAACTGAGAAAAGGTGAAGATTTGTGCTCAGATCTAGGAATAGATGGAAGCAACTCCAGCAATATCTCTGAAGTTCCACTTCACAGCAGCAGTGAAGAAGGTACCGACCACTAATGATACACTGATGAGCGCCATACCCCGCCCAACAGTTGGCTTTCTATGTCCTATCATTAGAAGATATTAAACCAAAGATCTATTTTTACTGTTTTTTACTTTTAGCCAAGCAAAAATCTTTTAATTATCGCCTTTTTGGGGGGAGGGATTTTGGTAGCGTAGAAAAAAATAGAGGAGAAAAAATAAGAGCAAGAGGCAATACAGAAGAGATTTATTTGCAACTTCTTTACACATATTATTAATTTCAGATAATCTGTTAGCAATTACAAGACTTCCCCTAGAAAACTTGTAAAGTCCTGTGGTTGGACGTTAGGACAGTCATTCATCCAGCGGGCCGCCATGTTTTTGAATTAAATAATGCTTAAATGATGCTTAATTTAATTTAAGCATTAAATAATGCTTAAATTAAATAATTAAAATAATTATATGCTTATTTTAAGCATATAATTTTTAAGCATTATATGCTTAAAAATAATGCTTAAATTATGTGAAAATAATTATGTGAATTATTTTCACATAATTATCATGTGAAAATATCACATGATAATTATGTGTTATTAAAATACTGGAATATTAATATTTAAACACCAACTATAAGGTATTAAAAAAAGCAAACATTAAAAAAAAATTCAAGAAATAAGCTATGTTTAGCCTGGTGGGGGGCACAAGTAAAACCTGGCAGCCCTGGGGGAAACTCTGAATTAACACATCTTTACATGGAATATACATTTTTAAGCAATAAAATTCAACCCTCACCAGACATTCTCTGGTTCAGAAGTATTCATACCCTTTGAACTGACCATAGCTTTGAAAACAAAAATTTACTGGGACTTTATAATATAGACCAGGTAATTAGTCAATTAATCAATCAATCAATCAGTAAGGTAAGTTGTAAGCAGATGCATTAATAAATTAATTCTGAAACAATAATTTTGGAAAATTTTAACTTAAAGTGATCACAAGAGTATTTACAAAGCAAAGGTGCGTAACATTTTTGGTTTAAAAAAACAGATTAGTGTGTTTGATAAAGTATTTTATTATGGACTTTATTGAGCTGACTTTGGTTTCAATGTCATTTTTCATCTAAGGCTCAGACACCAGATATTACTGTGATTTGAACTTTGAACTCTAGCCTTAAAATTTTTTTAGGTCAGGCCTTTTCTCCTTTTCACTGTGTCTTGTTGCCATTAGCAACACTAAATGATCCATTACATTTAGAGAGGTGAGTAGTAATTAGCTACATTTACTCATATACATTTACTTAAGTAATGTTTTTTTTGGGAAAAATACTATTTTAAAGCATCTCTGCTCTTACTTGAGTGGAATTTCTAGTTAGTGTACCCACTGTGAGTAACTTTACTGAAGGAAGAACAAACATTTTAACCAAAAATACCCCAAACCCACACACACTCCTACATTTTATGATAATATGATAACATTTATACTTCTAGCTTTTTTCTTTCTTTTTGACTCTTTTCTGCCATTCATAAGTCAGTGTCACGGGATAGTATATGGAAGTAACATATACATTACTTTGAGTATCATTGTTGAATATTAACCGTTTCACCACATATGTTTTTACTCTTAATTGATAAATCTTTTGGACGGCAGAGTCTCATTCGTTTTTGGAAAAATTATTATGAAAACAGCATCTAATAAAAAAAAAAGAAGAAGAAGAAGAAGAAGAAGAAGAAGAAGAAGACTGTAGTTTATAATTTTACCAATCAAGTGGTTTTGGTCTTTACTGGAAAAAGTGTGTGTGCATTTTTGGTGAAAAACATTTTTCTTTTGCATTTATTTCTATGATCATGCAGTATCTACATTCCACCACAATGGGGCATCAGAGTAAAGGTAAAATATAAGAGAAAACTGTAAAGCGCATCTCATAAACTGTATGACTAGACTTTGTACACACTAAACGCGTCGGACCAATTTAACAACAAAACTTGTTACTAAATAATAATACCACTTCCCTTTCCTGTTTGTTTGGGGTTTCCTCTTTCGATTTAACCCATTTGAGAAGCCAAAACCTTTAAAAATCGGAGGTAAGATGATCACAAAGACGATAAACCCAGATGATAATGAAATACCCAATCTACTGGACTGTCTGCTTAGTTCCATAAATTCTCTGACAGGAAATGTCAAAATATTTGGACGCCTGTGGGGGACGTCTGGCTTTCCAGACGGCCTATATCTTTCATCGACTACTATTTCCTGCTGCTTAGTCAAAAGGAAGATATTTTTTAGTAATTTTAACTCTATCTGGGATGTGAACGAATGAGGCTGCCCCACGGTGTTGACTAATCTGCAGATCTGATTCATATCAGTTAAATTATAGCGCCTCATCCGGCTTTGTCATACTCCGGTTTAACTGATTGTGCCTACGGGAACTTTTTTTTTTTTAGTTATACCAAATGACAAAAAAATATCTAGATGTTTAGCTTTCTATAACCATAAGAAAAATTCAATAGACACATTTTCCGTCCGTCTTATCCTTGTCGTGGGGTAGTGGGTTTGTTTCACATCGCAGGGACTGAAAGAATTCCCTTGTAAACATTCCCTGAAGACTAAACAGGATTTAAGGAGCTTCCGGACCTGATAGTTTGTTTTTCTTACATTCTTTTTCCACCATGTCTCCAGAGCAAAGACAGTAACACTGACCACTAAGCTTAAAGCAAATAAATAAACTGACTTTGCTATTTGAACAAAAAGAGACCCAAAAGAAGCACTTATGTGGAAAGCTAAAATACGAAGAAGTTGTTTCGTCAAAAACATACTAAAAAAATTATGGTGGTCTTTAGGAATGAATAGAAAGAAAGAAANTTTTAACCAAAAATACCCCAAACCCACACACACTCCTACATTTTATGATAATATGATAACATTTATACTTCTAGCTTTTTTCTTTCTTTTTGACTCTTTTCTGCCATTCATAAGTCAGTGTCACGGGATAGTATATGGAAGTAACATATACATTACTTTGACTATCATTGTTGAATATTAACCGTTTCACCACATATGTTTTTACTCTTAATTGATAAATCTTTTGGACGGCAGAGAGTCTCATTCGTTTTGGAAAAATCATTATGAAAACAGCATCTAATTTAAAAGAAGAAGAAGAAGAAGAAGAGGAAGAGGAAGAGGAAGAGGAAGAGGAAGAGGAAGAAGAAGAAGAAGAAGAAGAAGAAGAAGAAGAAGAAGAAGAAGAAGAAGAAGAAGAAGAGGAACGGAAGGCTGTAGTTTATAATTTTACCAATCAAGTGGTTTTGGTCTTTACTGGAAAAAGTGTGTGTGCATTTTTGGTGAAAAACATTTTTCTTTTGCATTTATTTCTATGATCATGCAGTATTTACATTCCACCACAAGGGGGCATCAGAGTAAAGGTAAAATATAAGAGAAAACTGTAAAGCGCATCTCATAAACTGTATGACTAGACTTTGTACACACTAAACGCGTCGGACCAATTTAACAACAAAACTTGTTACTAGATAATAATACCACTTCCCTTTCCTGTTTGTTTGGGGTTTCCTCTTTCGATTTAACCCATTTGAGAAGCCAAAACCTATAAAAATCGGAGGTAAGATGATCACAAAGACGATAAACCCAGATGATAATGAAATACCCAATCTACTGGACTGTCTGCTTAGTTCCATAAATTCTCTGACAGGAAATGTCAAAATATTTGGACGCCTGTGGGGGACGTCTGGCTTTCCAGACGGCCTATATCTTTCATCGACTACTATTTCCTGCTGCTTAGTCAAAAGGAAAATATTTTTTTAGTAATTTTAACTCTATCTGGGATGTGAACGAATGAGGCTGCCCCACGGTGTTGACTAATCTGCAGATCTGATTCATATCAGTTAATTATAGCGCCTCATCCGGCTTTGTCATACTCCGGTTTAACTGATTGTGCCTACGGGAACTTTTTTTTTTTTAGTTATACCAAATGACAAAAAAATATCTAGATGTTTAGCTTTCTATAACCATAAGAAAAATTCAATAGACACATTTTCCGTCCGTCTTATCCTTGTCGTGGGGTAGTGGGTTTGTTTCACATCGCAGGGACTGAAAGAATTCCCTTGTAAACATTCCCTGAAGACTAAACAGGATTTAAGGAGCTTCCGGACCTGACAGTTTGTTTTTCTTACATTCTTTTTCCACCATGTCTCCAGAGCAAAGACAGTAACACTGACCACTAAGCTTAAAGCAAATAAATAAACTGACTTTGCTATTTGAACAAAAAGAGACCCAAAAGAAGCACTTATGTGGAAAGCTAAAATACGAAGAAGTTGTTTCGTCAAAAACATACTAAAAAAATTATGGTGGTCTTTAGGAATGAATAGAAAGAAAGAAAGAAAAAAGTACTTCAAAAGTGCGTAAAAAAATCTTTCAAGTTAAAACATGGTGGGCTTTGCTATGGTGATGATGATGATGATGACGATGTGATGATGGCACAGACTAAAACTGGTGCAGCGTTACAGTCGACATGAGCAGCATCTGTATAAATAGGCATCTAGTTTTGGGGTCTGGTAGTGACGTGATCGCGGTCCAGCCTCAGCCTTCAAAATAAAAGTAAAAAAAAAAACTGAATTAAATAAAATTAAGTGCGTAATTAATTCCAGTGTGCTGGAATGTGAGATGTTTCATTCAGTATGATAGAATAGTATATTTACTTTGAAATGTGTTGCAACAGTCCAGTTTCAGTTTTATACATATTTAGTTTTGTACACAGATTACAAAACCAATCTATGTACAAAAGGCACTGAATTGGACTTCACTATGGCACCCCCAAATATTAAAATGATTTGCAGGCCTCTTCTCGCCTTCTGACAGAAACTCATACATTTTTGAAGGATATGAATGCAAGATAAGAGAGATAGACCTCATTTAACAAAGATAATTGATATCTACTAGTAATTTATTTCAGAATTCCAATACCATATTATTTGTTATGTGTGTGTTTTTGTTTTTGTCTTTCATGGCTTTGACTGTGAAGCAATCCTGAACTCAATATTACTCAGAAAAAAAATCACAATACCAATATTGCAACATTTGTTTGAGCATCTTGAATGGTCAGAAACTGTAGTACTTTCAATGTTAGAGCAATAATTTCGATGCTTAATGAATTTTACTATATATAAAATTGTTCAAAATGAGATAGTGCTTTGTAAGTAGGAAAATATTGATTGGATTTATTTTTTGTTATAATCGTTCTTCTAAAAGTTGTCTTTTATTGTGAAGAGAATAAGAGGGAAGCGCTGTTTCTAACGGGCCGCTTTGCTGCGGACGGTGCTGTGTCTCCCTCCGCTTTATCCTAATTTAGTCTGAGGAGAGAAGACCCGCTCCCGGCGCTTCAAGGATACAGTTGTTTCTTTTAAGGCTTTCTGCTCCCTCTTTCGACTTAAATACATGGTAACATTTATGCTTTCATCGTCCAAGTGGAAGTTGAGTGGCATGAAGATTCGGAGGAAGCTTTGAGTCCTCGGAGGAGAAAGTGTCCGGCGGTGCCAACAGGGCAGACAGCCGCTGCTCTCAGTGCTTCTGTGTAGCGGGACATCACAGGGAGCTGGACAGCTCGCTCTTTGCTCCTGTATGTCGCATCGGATATAACAGCACAGCGGCGAGGTAAGCAAGCTGAAACTGGAAATTTTCTCTTCTCTTTTCTTTTTTTCTTTCTTCCGCTAACTAATTTGAGCTGGTTAAAAAAAAAACCACGTTTAAACACCCCCTCGTCTGTTTGAATGGTGTGTAATCGCTTAGTGAGCTGAAAAAGTGTAATTACTGCCACAAACTGTGATGGAGCTTTCCTTTGGAATTGAACCAGGGTTCCTACAGTCTGAAAAATGTATTGCACTTAGTTTTATTCTTTTTCCAAAACAGGATATGTGTGAAAAAAGGATATATCAACTATTTTTTTTGTTTTCCACCATTCATCCACCTATCTCTTACTTTGACTCCACCCATCCACGTTTTTCATCCACCCAGGCACAATATCTCCATCATCCCTCAGTTTGTTCATGATCCATTTATTTACCCAATAATCAATCAGTTCATTTGATTTCCAACCGACCTTTGATCCACCTATCCATTTTTCTGTCAACCATTATTTTCTATCACCATGTTTGTTTAGTGTAATCATCCATTTTGCTATTCATCTATTACATTCATTTGATTTCCAACCATCCATCCATTGATTTTTTTTTAAATTTTTGGTCATATTCGGTCATAAAAGCCTCTTTAGGAAGTCACACCCAACTTTTGTATCTGTATTAAAAAGATTAAGACTTTTTGGTATGTTTGGGTGGGAAAGTTTGGATACGAGACCTGAAACATGTGAACTCTGTGGAAAAATTCAGTTTATTTTTCCAAAATAACTCATGGGTGATGGTTCAGGAGGAATTTCTGCTGCAGCCCCGCGTAGATGTTATCTTCCCCGTTTGATTAAATGGATCTGCAGCAGGCCCTTTAGTGTGCCTGGTCATATGAAAGGGGCTTCAACAAGTGATCTCACATGATGTGTTGTGATTTCTGTCGGGTTTCGTCACATGAGGCGGGGAGAGAGCCACCCTTGAGGATTTAAGCCTCTCGCAGCGGGGATTTGTCCACAACGCTTTTTGATGACTTTGTGTTTGAACAAAGACGTTGGCTTTTCTAAAACAACTCGGCCCTTGATTGGCAGGTTGTACAACTTCCACTGAGTGGGACCAAGCACTCAGTGGAAGTGCTTGGTCCAGTGCGACCCCCAATTCCTCCCTCACCCCACTCCTTCCTGCTGTTTCATCTGAAGAGTGAGATGGAAGATGAAAGCCTTATAAATCCAGCCGACCGCACTGACTCCACACGGCACACGGGAGCGCAGTTTAATCAAGGAAATGGGGGCAGGAAGAGAGGCGAGGACAGACGGAGAATGGGAGGATGTCAGCCGGGAAGGACGGCAAGGAGGGGAGGGAGAGGAAAGGCTAATTGAGGGGGAGGGTAGATGTAGGATGGATGTAGGGTGGAGGTTGGTAAGATGGCAACAGAGCCAGCAACTATCAACTGAACGGATTGGGACCCCCGTCCCCGAGGGAACATCTGCTGTATCATCCCAGATGAGTTATGAGGCCACTCTCTTTCCCCTGAGAGCCACACCCAGGACGATCCTCTGAGGAGCTGCGTTTCTGTCAACCATAAAATTGCGCAAATTGAATTTACAAAAATAAATTTGCTTAATGGAGACATGCCAATTTTGAAAAAAACTCATGTTTTTGATGAAGAAGCTTTCATGCTAGCATGAGGTGGTTTTTCCAGCCCTAACGAAATAGATGTATTCTGCAAAATTGCAACGGAAACAACTTTTTTTTTGCGTTACATGATCAACATCCAGGTGTTACTACTGGCGGAAAAGACGAAGAAGACGACATGACGTTGTAGGAGGATGATGATGGAGCACGTTTTTTTAATGACTTACCACGTGAACAAACTTATTCACATGTGATTTTTGAAATTGGATTTCTTATTTAATGGAAACCTCCACAATTGCGAAATTGTGTTTTTCTCCGACATTCCGACATTAGCGGAATATTAACAAAGTTTTGCGCACATTCGCACAGCTAGTCTATGTTTTGCCTTGTGTTTTCTGCTCAAGTATGTGTGTTTCACTGTTCCTTTGGGAAAGAAGTGATGAATGTGAACCACTGCAGTCTGTGACACATGCTTAGTTCCTCTGGGAAACTAAGCAAAGATCGAAGCATCAGAGACTCTGAGTAGGGGAGATAATCAGCCTTTTATCCCATAACATACTCTGTATAACCCCTACCTTAAGTCTGTAACAAGTAGTACAAAATATTGCGATAAAATCCATGTCACCCAACTCTAATTGACGTCACCCAGCAGAACACTGTTTACGAAAATACTAATGGATGCCGCTGTCTATGGGTCGATTTCAACATTGACTGAGGAATGATAGCAGACAATATCGTCACAGAATCATAATAATATTAAGTCAGCTAATAAAAAAAAAACAATGGGACACAACCAATGGCACTGATCTTCTGTGGAGCATTGACTGCAGTCTCTCTAGAGAAGTCTGTTTGGAATGCATAATTAGATTCATCAGTGGGATGTGATGCATTGAAGATATTTTAAACAACAACAACAACAAATAAAAACAATAAAAAAACAAAAGCCTAAACAACCAAAAAAAATCAATAAATGACCAAAAATAGTAAACAAAATAGAAATGAGAACCACACACAATCAAAACTAAATGAAATACCCCTGAAAATGATTAATCATCAGAATGGAAATTATTGACCTCATTTTAATTTAACTTTATAGGTTATTGTGACAGGCTTGCCATTTATTGTCAAGCTTTTTCTGTGGTGTCTTCCAGGAGGGACCAATTTTTATTTTCACACATCTTCCCTTCAAGTTTGAACAATCTCCCTGTTCCTCAAATTGAGTGTTCTATCAGTCTTAGTATATATATGTAATGTGTCTATGGCAAAGAACTGTATGGACTGCAATAAAGTACCACACAAGTCTATTATATAGTTGGTGACATTCTAATTTTAAATGTCTTGTTTTGGTGACACTTTTTGTTTAATGGATGGTAAAAAGGTTTTAGAAATGAAATTGGTAGTAAGATGGTCAAATGATTAAGACACCATTTCCCTTCCACCACATCATAATCTACTGCTTTGTGTTGGTCTATTACATAAAACCCCAATAAAATTACACTGAGGTTTCTTGTGATGAAATAAGGAAAACTTCTAAGGGTGGGAATACTTTTGCTTGGCACATTATGGTGACCTCAACAGTTACGTTTCCCCTTAATTCTACACAACATCTTCACATTTCTTTGTCTTTCAAACTGCTAATACAAATGTTTTCAGAGTTGGATTGAAGGGTAGGTTTTCTTCCCAGTGGTGTGTTTATGACCTCTACAACCGTTTTTAGCTCCATTATTTTGCCTTCGCTCTTTCCCTGCCAGTCTCACACTCCAGGGAGCTCCAAATACTCTTCTGGGCCATTTTTGGTGTTGCCCGTTGCTTCTAAAAACAGCTTCTGAAGACCAAGGAGGAGCGGTGTGGTTAGAGCTGACCTCTGCTCGCCATGGTCTGCTGAGGAGACGAAGCCAAACATGCTGCGTTGGTGGTAAATAGTAGAAGCCTTTGAGCTCTCTCTCTTTCTCTCTCTCTCTGTCTCTCTCTCTCTCTCTCTTTCTCTCTCTTTCGTACCGCATTTGTTGTTGTGATCGTATGAAGGCTAAACTTTAAGGCCCTTCATCCTTCCACGCCCCTGCCCACATGGATGAACGTGTTTAGAGATGTGGCTGTGCATGCTGGCCATTCTTTAATCAGTGAGAACAATAGCCGAACTGGAATCAAAAGAAAACAACAGAAATATTTTTTTATTTCTCTGATCCTGGTGGAATAAAAAAATACAAATGACGTGAGAAAAACTTGTACATTATACCAGAATGCAAGGCCAGACCTGAATGCCATGTTATCAACTTCCTTTGTTCAATTAGAGGCAGGAAATGAGTCAGGAGACATGCAGCCAAGTTTCCCAGCTGGACTCGCAATTTTGTAACTTTATAACCTTAATTTTTCTGTTAAGCCTTTCAAAGTTTGTGTCTTTTTTGTTATATTTATCTTTTTTTTTTTTTTTTACACTAGAGTTCAACGAGTGGGTCACTTAAGTTTGTCATTTTCTGTTTAGAATCAGCCAAATTTGTTCCCACAAACAAGGATTTTCATTTAAGTTTCACATCCTCACAGCAAGTAGATGTTAAATGTAAAGAACAGATAAAAAACAGCAAGTATGTACAGTACAGTATACTAATTAAATAAAAAATATTTTAATTCCAATGAAGCTTGTTTGTCAGATTACTAAGTGCCTATTGATTAAAAACAACTGTGAAGCAGATATTAAACGTGTTTTCTATTAATTCCATATTACTGATATTAAAAAGCTTTTAATTGGTCTTATTTTAAATGTCATGTTTTCATTAGCTGTAAGTAAAAAATCCTGTTAATCAACAAAGTTAAAGGTTCAAAAACATTAGTAGCTGTGTTACCATTCAGAATTGCTCAGATTGGATTTCTGAAAATAAATTTGTTTGACGTGCCAATTTAAAAAAAAAAAAAAAAAAAAGTGACAAATCTTTCAATGAAACGTTTTGCGTTGGGATGTCGTTACTGGTGGAAAATGCAAAGAAGACGACAGGAAGTGGTAGGAGCATCATGGCGCCACATGTTTTTTAATGGCTTATCGTGCGAACAAACTGATTCACATGATTTTAATTTGATTTTAATTGCATTTCTTATTTAATGGAAACACAGCAACTGTGAAATTGTGTTTTTTTTTTCTACATTAGCCAAATATTAACTATGTTATGCGCACATTTGTATTGTTATCTATATAACGATTTCACTTATTGAACTGAGTAACTGGAGTAAATGAAGTAAATGAACTTCTTAATAATAATCTATTTGATTGAATATGGATGTGTATGAATACTCAATATTTTATTTTCTCTAAGACAGGTTAGAAAAGTGCAGATATGCTTATTTTAATTTCTCAGTAGACTGAGAAAAACGTTAAGCTGTAAAGAAGAACTACTTGTTTTTCTTGTTCAGAACAGGAACTTGCTCTTTCTATCATGTTTTTTTCTTTCTTAACAGTAGCTACCCATCTGAGCATATCTACCATAATAGTCACTTTTTTATGTCTTATCACATTCAAACAGTCCATCTTCAGAATGCTGACCAGTTAGGGAGTTTCTCTTCTGAGGAAATGTGCAATTTGCTGTGATACAAAGATAACTTTGCACATTCTTCCAACTAAAGCTCTAAAATAGAATAAAATGTAGTTAGTTCCTCTTAAGAATGGCCTTTTGAAACCAAAAATGACATTCATTTCTTATTTTTAAAATGCTTTTGAATGTTTCCTCCACACATCTTGCATACTAACAACCTACCTACTCATGCGCATTCAAAACGAATCACAGCTTATTGTGCATTTAATTACATCTTCATTTTGCCCCCATGCTCATAAAGTTTTAATTACTGTAGCTACAAGGGATACGGATGAACAATTAATACTGTGATAAATCTGAATTCATCACAGTCATCCAAACACAGGTTAGTCTGAGTGACTGTTGCTAGGCTGCACTGAGTATAATAGCAGTATCATCCAAGGTTGTGCTGGGTTTTTTCATCTAACTTACCTGTCAACTCACATTCAGCAGTATGATACTTTCTTCTGACTTGTTTTTACTTTTATATATATATATATATGATATTCAGGATGTTATTCTTTTTTTAAAGTTATTGGAATCCGGGTTCAAAGAGTTCTGCAGATTTGCCCGACTAACAATACAAGCTTCTTTGCCGTTTCTGGGCAGTTGAAAACAACTTTACAGAAACAGCATTTTACCAAGCGGACCAGCTGATTACCAAGTGATTTGTGTAGAAACTAGCAGGCCGTTTATGAAAATACAGCCTAATTTTGTATAATGCAGTGACTATTAGTAGGGGTACAGTAATATGTCGGCTGTCTGATAAATTGGTCCCTACTGACTGTAGAATATTAACTTAATGATCAAAAGTAACTCTCTAAACTCTGTCACAACAGCCCTACCAGTTCAGCTAGTCATTATTATTATTATTATTACAGAATGAGCATTTACTATTCACTTATAAGTGATAGAATATTTCCTATTTCTAGTATTATTTGAACACATAATGTCATACAAATGTGATCAACTCAACAACATTAATGGTTGATTAGATTTTCTTTCCGTATGTGTAATCAAATGCTGTGTTTTCTAAGATCTACTGGAATTTCCCCCTTTCCTGTTGTCTAAATGATGTAAAAAAGGAACACACATGGGCTTCTACTAGTTAATGTCTGAATATCCATCAAGGTCAGAAACTGTAATAGGTTTAAGAGCAGTTAGAGGTCCGCTGTTCTGTTTAACAAACTAGCAGATATTGAAATACATTGCTGACTCCTGATAATCTCCCATGACATGTTTTCCTTCACTGCTCCCTTGAGGAAATATGCGTAACTGCGGAGTGCTTACTGCTAAACTCTGCGCCGCTTTTCCTCTCCTGCAGCGACGGAAATAGCAGCCATGAGTTAAAGTGTTAAGTCTGGGTCCTAATGAAAGACATCTGAGTGTCATTATTGCTCCAGTTACAGTGGAGCAGCCCACAGATGGCCTTTTTGCTTGGCTTATACTAGATTAAGACTCAACTTTGAAATGCCTATCTAGCAGTTCTGGAGCAGCTAACACACACACTTTAAACTTGTTCTGTCTAACAGCTTTTCATTAATCGCGTCACACTCACAGCTGGAAATATTTGCGTTGCCGTTAGCTGCTGTCATATATGTAAATATTTCCAGAGTACAGTGTTGTTGAGCTGATCTTTGTCGACCGATTCAGAGAAAGAACATCTGCGTCCGTTGTTTGCTGCTCTCCAGCTCTGTATGAAACAGTTTCCATGCTTAGACGTCAGTGATGACATGTTTAGGGTCATTTAACATTTAAAATAAACATTTGATGCTCTTTGCAGCGAGGCAGTTTAGTTTGGCCTCTATTCGTCTCTCTTTCACATGTTTGAACAGCCACTGTGTCATTTTTGAGTGGGAGTTGGCTCGTTCCTGGGCATTTAGATGCAAGCTTCCTGTGTGCTCAAGTTGAGTTTACTGTGTTTTGAGTAGAGGAAAAGCAGCCTCAGCATGCGTGGGGAATTTGTGGAGGATTACTGTGCATTTTCTTTTATTGGATCAGCATTAATATTGAAACAGATGAATAAAAAAACTTAAGATATTCTACTTCACCTACTTTTAGTTAGCCACTAATATGTGCCTTAAAAAAAATTGGTTGAGTTAGTATCTCACATGGCATCTACTATGCAGCGACTCCAGCCTTGGTTTATAACCAGAACGAGAAGAAAACAGGTCCTTGTGGTTTTAGCACCTTGTGTTCACACATAGATGTGACAGTGTGGGTTTCAGTGCAGAAGATTTGTTCTCAGAACAATGAGATATTTAACCTCCCAAGTAGAGTTTACAGGAACCATTAGGTGAAGATATAGGTAATTTTATTTATATAGCACATTTTCAGCAACAAGGCAATACAAAGTGCTTAAGGGTGGTAGCCACATAATAAACTGCTTATGCTATAATCCATTTAATAAAATGTTGGTGGGTAAACCTGAAAGGAGTCATCTGGTTAAAAGAAAGAAAGACACGAAGCATTCATGAGGTGCATATTCTTTGTCTATAGAATCTAATAACACTTTTGTGTGTCTGCCTTACATTTCCAAGGCATATGAAGATATGTTTAGGAAAAAAAACTTAAAGAATCATTTTGTGTTCATCTGATCCTTAAGCATTCTTTTTTCCTTCTCCAGCTAACGTGGCTGGAAGCTAGCAGTCAACGCCAAAGAAAATAGATGGAAAATGAATTCTGCCAATAATGTGTCAAGTAGCATTGTGCTGAGGTTTTTCCAACTTCCCAATATTAATTTTATTTCAGATGTCTATCAGGGTCTCCCCCAGAAAACCTATAAGCCTGATAGTATGCAAGTTCAGTCCACCAGTGGCCCACTGTGTTTTTGTATTAAAAAAAATGTTTAAAAGTTTAAAAAAATTTGAATGTGCACGATCAGGCATCAAAATTTGGAAATAATACCATATGAGGCCAATGGGCAGGTGCAAGATGGCACAATTGGTGCACACACTCTCGCACCCAGTTAAATGTGTCATCTATATATAAATAAACAATGCTTAGAAAGGGGGATGGGGGCAAATAAAGCCTGGTGGCCCACCAGGCTTATAATACATTCGGGGAAACCCTGTCTAGGAAAAGATCCATGAATACACAAAATTTCCTTGAATAATTACGCTCTACAGAAAAATCTATGAGTAGGTAACTGACTAGAAGTGTCCCAAGGCAATTCCAGCTTTCACATCTGATGCGATACCAACATCGCAGCTTAGAGTATTGGCCAATATCGATATTTACCTGATACAATGATATGGGCTCAAATCCTACATTTATTACTTATTTTGTAGTGTGGAATGTCAGAAAAGGCTTGATCAAGTGATATTACTCAAACAGAGAAGAATAGTCAACATCAATAGGTATGAGAAAAATTAACTCATTTATTATTTAGAAAAAAAAAAGGTTAATTAAAAATAATGGGGCTAGGTATGGGATACAAGAAATGGTGACGTAGATTAAATCCTGCAGCAAAACTTTGGAGCGAAGTGCTTAGATCAGAAATTTTAGATGTGGGTTGATATATTCCGATACTCATTTTTTGGCTGATATGGGACCGATTTCCGATACCATTATTAGCGGACAACCCTAATATTGACTTATATGTTGGCCCAATGTTTTGGGCATTGAACCATCATCCTCTGTCAGTCAGGTGATTCACACAAAGTATGGAAACAGTGACTCAAAAGTAGCTTAATCTGTCCCAACTCATCATCACTTTACCGTTTATCTTAATAATCAAGATAAAGGGTACAAAACAGGGTCGCTCCATAAGCCTACACAAACTTATTAGACTTAACGCGACTTAATGTTCTAACTACACTCCATTCCTTCAGGCTTAGACCCACATAGAACACATTTTCAGATACAACATATGTGGAAAGATATGAAGCGGTGTGACAGCAGTTGAAGAAGTGTTTCATAGGCCCCTTCCTGTTCCAACGGATCACGAGCTGCCGGGCTGGATGTTTCCCAGTGCAAGCTTTAGTTTAGTTTTTGGCCTCAGGAAGATGCCAAGAAAGTATTTGCTCATGTGGGAAAACAGTTTAAGTCAATGTTGCTGAGAGACAAGAGCAGCCACATGGGGAGTCAGAAATAACCAGGCCAGAAATAGAGACGTGAACAGTAATAGCGAGTTGGCTTCACTCCAAAGGTTGTGGTTTTTGCCTTCATTGTTTCTCCTTAAATATTCTGTAGGAGTAGGGTCTGATTAGAGGTGAACACTGTACAATGTAGCTGCATTTTGAGGGGCAGAAAATGATATCACTTCTGGTTAAATGTTGTAGCTTTTCTGTCTGGAAATACTACAGTCTTTCCAAAGCCACATCCCCTCCAGAGGTGTATCTTTAGCCCTTGCTGAACACTTGAGGAATGTTGGTGGGATTGGAGACAATATCTGGGGCTACAGGAAGTGAAAAACAGAACAGATTGGTTTTCAGGACTGGCAGCAGATTGTTTTACACTACTGAATTTGCTCATATTATTTCCAAATATGTCAAACAGTGGGCCTCTGAGGAAACATTACAGATAGTTTGAAAGATGCATCAAAATACATTTTTTCTTCCAAACTAAAGTGAATCATCTGCATTTTCCCCACACCAACTTAATTTGTTTGTAAAACTTATGTTTATGAAAATCTCAGTAGATATTTCTAACAAAGAACTTTGTGGTTCAAACCATATTTCTACATGCACATTACTTTTTCCAAACACTTCCAGAATTATCTACCAAGACAATTCTGGAAGACTGTGCTAGTATGTTGTCCTGTATTTCACCTCATATGGATTCACAGAGAGCTGCCATGCTAATGTATGCTAGCCAAGAAAAAACTGGGCATGCAGTTTATCTTTTACATGTCACCGTTACAGCAATAGCCAGAAGATATTTTTATGCCTGTGTTTCTCTTATTAGAATATTGTTAAAAAAGCTGAAATGACAGTTTCGCAATTTAATTTGGTTTCTAGATTTGAGATCAGCACATGTGGGGGTGTTGCCTCTCTCTTCTCACTACATTTTTTCATTTCTCCTTTTCCCCTGAATCAAACTGAGGTATTCTACTCTACATTTTTTTTGAGACACAAATGCATATCTACCTCAGCTAAGTTTAAATGTTTCCTAGTAAAGAATATCAAACTCATCCAACCACAAACCTGGTTGTGTTTTATTGGGATTTTATATGATTAACAAACTAAATTGTAAAATATTGAAATTTCACATTGATGTTTGTGGTAATTATTTCAATAAGATTACAAAATATATTGCAAAATTTGACACAGGCACTTTATCTATTTTAACATGTTCAAAAAATTCTTTAGAAAGACTTAAACTTAAGTTACTGAAACCTGAAGAAATCAGTTAAACCTGTCAAGATAGAAATTGCAACTCTTATGATTAATGCTAAGAGTTCACAAAGCAGGCCTTAATGAACTTTGAAGTTCATACAGCAATAAAAAAAAAAGTCAGATACGTAGAGCATGGGCCTTAACATCGGATTGGGGTCACATTTGGCCTGCTGTGTGAATGTAGCCCCAGCTCCAAGTGGTATCTGGAACACATAATGGAAAGAAACACATCATCAATTGACTTGTTGAATTTATAAAGTTGTAAACAAATATGCCAAGATCAAGCCTCATTGTTGGGGATTGTTGGGGTAATCTCCTGAAATATCAAGGATATGATTAGCCTGTTGATGTATAGACCTGTATACCCTTAATGCTTTGTTTTCCTGCTTTAGCTCACTGAGCATTAACAAACGGGTAATTACCAGGTTTCTACTTGTCGTTGTCGCTCACTGAGGAGATTTATTCCTTTTAAAAGATCTGAATCTAATGATACCAACTTGCCGTCACTCGCCGGTTTTAACTCCGCTTTTTCCTCAGTACAGTGAAAGAGTTTCTTCTGTTTTGTATCAAACTGTAATCCTCAGATTATTCCTAAATCCTACAATGAACCAACGGAGTTAAGCCATCAGTACATCTCATTAGGGCTGCTTCTCACACAGATTCTTTCAGGGATGAGAGGGCAGTGAGTGTGGGTGTTTGGAGTGTCAAAGTCTGTGTCATAGTCCCTGGGGGCAGCCTGATTCATTCCTATTGTGTGGTAGGAGAAGGTCCTCTGGATCGGATCATGGTGGGAAGCCAGACCGGGGGGTGTGGAGGCGGAGCTGGACACAGACAAGCTCTGTTTGGTATTCTTCTTTAACACTCCTGCGCTTGTACATCTCAGAGTTTAAGCATGTTGCTCATTGGGCGCTGCTGAAGTTACGCAGAGGGATAGGGGCCACTGGTTTGGCTCCACTTGTAAGTGGAGGAAGGGGTTCACGGGGGGAGCATGAACTATTGTGTGGCCAATACAAGAGGGTAGGAGGAGAGCAGTGGAATAGCTGAACAGATCCCTAAAACGTCTTTAATTGAAACCTCAGAACACTGACAGTGTATTAATCATGTTACTGAAGACTGATGGGCCTCTTTAGGTTCCTTTTTCCTCATAACTTTAAATTAAAATGAACTTGTTTACCACCATGGAAAGCAATGGCTTCGGCAAAAAAAGTACCATTTCTCCTACCAAGCTGTGCGCCGCCCTTTCCTGTTTTCCTTCTTCTCCATTCTGTCCTTTCGCACCCATTCTCAGTAAGGGAAGCACCAGCTCCCTCACTGCCCCTCCCAGCCATGACCAGTTCTTTAACACTGCGGCATATGCTTTAACTGCTTACTTCCTGATGCTACTAGTCATTAATCATTGTAGTGTGACTGAGGTCAGCTCTCCTGAGAATTTGGCAGTATGGTTTAGGTTAGAAGGGAGTCGGTCCTGTCGTGTTCTTGTGTGTGATTCAGTTCAGCTCTGTCTCCTGAGGATGTCTGAGTTAGTTATCTGCTGGTTTAAGAGATATAATAACAGCTGGATCTGTAAGTGAAGATTTCGCAATCTTCAAAAAATATGAATCATGAGAATGTAAATTATTGAGCTTATTTTAATTTAACTGACTTCACCAGAGCTGTGAGAGCTCTGGTGAAGTCAGCTTCACACTGTCTGAAAAAATAACAGAAACAAAGCATCATCCTCCCACCACTTCTTGTTGTCTTCTATGTCATTTTCTGCAGTAGTAACATCCAGCAAATCATCATAGCTCAAAAACGTTTTATTGAAAAATGTGAGTTTTGTCAAAATTGCCATGTTTCCATTAAGCAAATGTATTACTGTAATTTCTATTTGTGCAATATTCTGGTCAACAGAAACCCTGCGGATACTGAAAAGAGGCTAACATTGAGGCTTCTTCACTCGGTAATAGCGTTGACACCGAAGAGTGTTCCTATTATCTCGACCTGACGGGGCACATCTGACTTTCCAGTTAGTACATTTCTGGTTAGGGTCTGGCAAGCGGAAACCCATTTCTCTGCAAATTCAACCGGTATTCATAGTGGATACAGAACCAGCATGACGGGTCACTATCGCGGTCAAGCAGTGTTCAACATCTCAGGAATGCCTTAGAATCTCTGCCCCTGTTAGACACACACCGCAATTATCTGCCATGTTCCAGCCTCTCCTGCTGAGTGACAGATCCGCGTGAAGTCCATAAAAAGCCGAGCTGCCTTTAGTCACAGCTCAGGTGTGTGTGTGTGTGTGTGTTATGTGTTGCTATCTCGGTGGAAGAATGACAAGGACAGCTAAATAAACTTTTAACAGCCAGTGCTGAGCTGCCCTCGCCCTACTAAAGGAGCTGTCTGTAACTTCTACGTCGTCTGGTTCTCTCAGGTTTCTTCTACATTGGAGTCCTCTGGTTGGTCTGCTGGACCCCTCCCTCTCACTTCCACACATTTGTTTTTTGTTACATCTTTTGGCTCATAAATATTTAAGTTGTTTGTAGATTTCAACCCTCGTAAATCTGAGTATTGCTGGATGATGGAAGAGTGTGCGGTATTCTTGGCAATGGGATGCTCTTTCAAAATGATGTGTTCGGTTTCTAAACTGTGTAGATTTTTTTGGATTTGTCACATTGACATTCAGCTTCGGGTGTTTTGGATGAGCAGGGGACCTTTTTTCCCCCCCCAACATATTATGAAAATTGGGGCTGCATGGTTTTTCTTTTTTAACACTTTACCAGTATTTTTTAAGTTTACAGCCCCAAACCTTGTCTGCACTGAAGTGTTTTTTTTTTTTTTTTTTTTTTTAACTCGGTTTGTAAATTGTCGTTTTCCATGGGGTCACTGACATTAGTCTGTGAGACCAAGTGGGAGGGTTGGTAATCTGGGTAGACTCAGAGAAGACTGCTCTTCCTCCGTGGGAATCTACTGGAAAAAAAGACAGCAAGGCTAAAGATGCCTACTTATTCAGTCCATTTTGTGGTTTTGTCAACATGAACCAGTTAGAAACTCGAGGGTGGGCTATATATATTATTTTTGGGAGCTTCAGACTGTATTATTATTTAGATTTGGACAGATTAAGCAACGTAAGAGTGATAATCAAGTTTACACAACTGTTCTGTTTACAAGAAATGAATACACTTGAGCTTTATAAGTGTTTTTGTCTGTGTTCCTATTTAAAGTTATGTACATTTAATGGTTTACTCAGGATTTCCCCTGGAAAACCTGCTAATTCCAGTGGTAGGGGCACTAGTGCAGTCCACCAGTGGCTCATTCCGTTTTTATGTTGAAGAATCTTAAAAGTTACAAAAATTTGGAGGCAAGTTAAGCCTGGTGGCCCACCAGGCTTATAATACACTGGCAGAAACGCTGTTTATTGTTGGTCAATAGGAATTGTATTCTTTTTATTATTATTTTGATATAGCATCTTCATGTTACTTGGTATGAGACTCTCGATATGATATGATAAACTAAAATCAGAGTCAGAATACTTTATTAGGGAGAAATTCTGCTGTTGTAGACAATAATCTGAATACACATTCAAAAAAAAAAAAAAAACAGACATGAAACAGAAATTTGATAAGGTGATCCAAACGGATTCAGACATAGAATCAGCTGTGTTAAATTAAAACAAACAAAAACCTTTTTTAACCCTATTTTAGGATGACAAAAGCACAAGAAACACTGTTGGCATAAGTGACTCTTTGTCGTCACAGAGAAGAGTTGTATATTTAAATCACTACATGTAGGAAAGATCTAATTGCTTTGATAAAAAAGACACGAAAATTACAATAATTGTCATTGCTAAAATAACCCACTCATATTGTTTATTCATTCACAATAATGTTGTCCATATTTATTTTATATTTGCTAACTTGGACCTTTTGTGGAGTTTAGAGTTTATCACATAGACTCTTATTGGGTAGATTTGATGGTTAATTTGTCATACTGTTATACCTAGTTGCCTAATTCACATCAAACTTTTTAAAAGCAATGTTGAAAGAAAATGTTGGAACTGTAAGTAAGTCAAATGTAACACTTGAAAATGACCTTTAGAAACAGTGCATCATTGTGCTCTTTTCCTGTTCTTTAGCTCTCTGACTCCAGCTCTGTTTTATATTTTTAACCAGCATTCCTCTAAATGCCGTGAGCCTGAAGATAACTTGACTCCCAGCTTGAGTTTTATAGGCCTAGTTTGCATCTGAATGAATCCTTCAGAACGCCAAACCTGAAGTGAAAACAGAACTGGAGCTATGGTGAAAAGAAAATAGTTGGATGTTTTTGTAGTTGCCGGAATGTTGTGTGAAATTGATCATTTTGAAGTGTGGTCTCTCTGGAAATAGTAGTTTATTATCCTTAATATGGACCACACTCTGTGTGTAAACCTCTCTCTCTACGTCTCTGTTTTAACAGAAGGTTCTCAAGTTATATAAAATCCGTATTTTCATAGTGGTGTCACATTGTCAGTCATTGGTTGCATTTTCTTTCTTATTATTCTTTTTAACTTTAAATGAAAATACACAGGCTAATACAAAAGTCCCAGGCGCAGCACTGGAGATTTAAGCCATCTGATCTAATCTGGGGGGCTGCAGACAGGCTGTCTGCTCTTCTGTGTCTATTTAAATGAACACACACACACACGCACGCACACACACGCAGTCACATAGGCATTCAGGAATGCACTGATCAACACCGCACACACTTACTGTCAGAACCTCTTTTCCCAACAGTGTAAGGCAGTGTAATTTTATAATCCAGCCCCTATAAAAGACCAGCAGAAGCTGGTAGTTAAAAGAAATCAACACAATAAAAGCTTCTGTTCTCTTATCTCTGTCCTTCTGGATTTAATTTGAACCTCATGCTTTGATATCCAGTGTCGAATACAGGAGCTTCTCTGTGGAATGAATCTCCATGAGTTTCTGATTATCGCTCAAGCACAATATTGGCCTCACATTCCAGCTATTATTTAGCTGCGGTATTTTTTAAGCTCCTGCTATCCTGTGTAATAAAAGCTAAACTTACACCACTGATGTGTCTCGAGGTCATAATATTTCCTGTTCTATTTGTTTCTGTTGTGCAGCTTTCATTACATTAACATGGCTACTGTAGTTGTAGCATCACCAAAGCGACATAGTTTGTTACCTGATTACCTTAAGCTTCGGTGCAGTTGCTCTGTGAGGCCCTCAGAAATTTGTTAAAGAGCATTAGTAGAGAAACAATCAGGAAAAATTGGCAGCTGGGTGGATGATGTCCCTTCTGTTGCCAACTCATACTAAGGTAGGTGTAAAAGTCAAAAAAGTCATGCAACAGCATAAGACCAAATCAGGACTTTGACTGACGAGCAAAATGCTGCGTGTGGCAGAAAAACGAAACACAACATCCCCATTGTAAGCAGAACCACAACCCTAAACATGCAGCCAAAACTGCGACAGAATGATTAAGCTTAAAGAAGATTCATAAACTAGGATGGCCGCCATCGACATCTAGATCTAAATCCAATTGGAAATCTGTGGCAAGGCTGAAAAGCTGTTCCCCTAAATCCAATTTGACTGAGACTGAGCTGTTTTTGCAAACATCATTTGGTAAAGATTTAAGTCTAGATGTGAAAAAACTACTGAGGAAGTACAGCTAAAGACTAGCAGTTGTATTTGCAGTGAAAGGTGACATGACAAATTATAGACCTGGAACGGTTGAATAGAAACATATGCTGAGATGCTGAAAACCATCCATCATTGTCCTTTCAATTCACATCTACGCTCTACTTTGCTGGCCTCTATAGCACTGACAGTTTCACCACATCCACCTTTTGTTCCAGGAAACAAATAAGTTATTCTTGCACCTTCCAAACACCACAATCATCTGTGGTGAAGTTTAGGGAACGGTATTCATCTCCAAAACATAAACTGTTAAAATTTTAGGGCTTCTTTAGGACAGCTGGAAGTGATTTAAGTACAGTTTCAGTCTTCAAATACCTCAGAGATAACATTGTAAGAGTGCGCCTTCCTGCTTTGGTTTGTACCTGTAAACAAGCCCTTTTGTTCCCGTCTACTTAAACAGATATTTTAAGTAAGGAAAGTTGATGTATTATTTGATAAAAATGATCTCAAATCTCAAGTGTGAGTTAATTTGATTATATATTTCTTTCCAAAGAGTTTCTATTTCCATTTTCTTTGGTTCTGATCATTAGAGGACAGATGACTCTTGACAAATTCGAACTCCTGGTCAACCAGTAATCATTCTGTGTAGTATTTATTAGTAATATATCTAAATTTTCTTACTGAAGAAAAGACTATTAGTAGGTTATAGACAATAAACAGTAGACATAAAAGATTAAATGTGCTTTGAGACGCCCAGTAAGGCTGTACATGTCTCAAATCAACCTTTTCTTGCAGGGGAAGGACCTGCAGTCACTGCATCCATTAGTGAGCCCTGAGCTCTGCATTAGGATTAGACCAGGGTGCGTCGATACGGTTCCGACCAAAAAGCCTGCGGGATCAATAAATTCGACAGCGGAGGGGTGGGACTCCAAGGAGACGATGCTATTTACAGTAATGGGGGAAATCTGGGGAGGAGTGGCGGCCTGTTCTTTGCGTGGATACATGTTTGTGTGCGAAAGTGGTCTGAATTTAATTAGCCGTCTGTTCCTCCGTGACCGCTAGAGAGAAGCCAAGCAACTGTCCCTGGATAATTTATGACCTCCAATTACAGGCAGGCCATTTACAGTTGCAGCCCGTTACCTCGAGCAGATCCGTCTGCACTGCTGCAGTCGGCTTCGTTCGGCTCGGTGGTGTTGCGCATGCAAACATTAAGACCTTCAAGCACATAGTCCTATCAACTGGATCTAAAACACGGTCACCTCTAAAGGTGCTTTTTCTTGTGATCATATCTTTTAGGGCTGCAATTAGTGTATATTTTAGTAATTGATTATTCTGACGATTATCAATCGATTAATCAAATCGATTAATCAGATTTAAAAATTGGCACATTCTCAATATTTTTATTTACTCAAAATATTTAACAATTATTTAGGTGAAATAATTGTCAAATAGTTGATTACTTGACAATTGTTTCAAAAATCGATTCATCACGATTAATCGTTTCAGCCCTAATGTCTTGTCTTGTGTGTTTTCAGATGGATCTGAAGCTGATCTTCATTGCATTTATAGGACTCTTTTACTGCTGTAACTCTCAGAAAGGTAAAGTTGATTTTATTATTTTTTTCTAATATGAAGCTAAAACTTTCTTTTTCACATGATGTCATTGGGTTGTTTAGTGAATGGCCATAATAACAGAAGCGTTTGCTACTTTAGTTTAATGAACTCGTAGAAGAAGCTGTTGTGCTGTAGCATCCTGGAATCAGATGGAATATTCTGAGCCTTCAATCAGTGTTTCACACCTACTGATGCGTAGATGTATGAAGTTTCTGTCGCAGGGCCGCTCTGTAGCGCTGCTCCCTCTGACTCTGATCACTCCTTTTTCTTTGTTTTCCATCTAGAGGGGAACGAGTGCATCAACAAAAATGCCAAACACTGCGGAGAGTGCATCCAGGCCGGAGCCAAATGTGGCTGGTGTACAGACCCGGTGTGTAACTCAGAGCTGTCAGCTACACTCACTGCAGAGTAATGCACAGCGGTGAAATCATGTGTTTCTGTTCTATAGAAGGCTCTGCTTTACATAAGTGTCTTTTTTATGTGTCTTCCAACTATTGTCAAAATTCTTCATACCCGTTTCTGATTGGAAACAACACAGGCATGGCTTATTGTTTTGCATTTTAAGCAAATCAAATGGGACAGTAAATGTAAAAAACTAAATGAATAATAATAAAAAATGAAAAGGAAACCATTAAAACAGTGAGATTGTAAATAAAAGGATGATTGAGTATTGTGATGCTATTCAGTGACTTACAATTTGATTCTGTTTTGTAGGGTCATGGTTTGATTCAGAAACCAATTTATTTAGAGATTCTGTTTTAATTATGTGACTGTCAAAAGGAAAAGCAGTCTAAGAAAATAGAAAATTCATTTAAAACAATTCCAGTTGTATCAAATTCCATCAGTTAATATTTAAACAAAAATAGGGTTTGTTCATAACTTAAATGATCAGATTTAGATTATCTTAGCTGCCTGACTTTGTATTAAAAAGAAGATATCAAAACAATATTCAAAACCTAATTTTGCAAAAACTTAAGCAGACTAAAATTGATTTGAGCAATTTCTATCGATTCAGAATTCCCAAGAATAGGAATACATTTTTCTACATGAACAAGCTGTCTATTAATTTCTCCATTTATTGTCGATCCATCCAATGGACCCTGACTGAAGCACCTCAAAATGTTAATCCCGTCATAAATGATGTCTGTGCTGCCTCTTTTCAGGACTTCCTGAAGCAGGGTGAGACCGTGTCGAGCCGGTGTGACGAGCTGCAGTCTCTGATAAAACGGGGCTGCAACGAGACATTGATCGAGAACCCGCTGGGAAAACGGACGATTCTCAAGAACAATCCAGTGACCGATCGCAGCAAAGCCAAAGCTGAAACTGAAAACCAGAAACTGAAACCAGAGGAAATCACCCAGGTCCAGCCCCAAAAAGTCAGCCTCACCCTCCGATCTGGTGCGTAAACATCGACTTCACATCTGGTCCAGCTATGTATATCAATCACTCTGTAATTTTGACAATTCTTGTCCGCTGTAACTATATAAAGGTGAGCCGCAGTCCTTTGAGTTGAAGTTTAAGCGTGCAGAGGATTACCCCATTGACCTGTACTACTTGATGGACCTGTCCTACTCCATGAAGGACGATCTGGAGAACGTAAAGAACCTGGGGACCAGTCTGATGAATGAGATGTCAAAGATCACATCCGACTTCAAGATAGGTCAGGAAATCTCATTAGTTCAAGTCTCTTATTGTTGTTTATAGTTTATGAAACAGGGAATGGATTGTGCTTGGACATTTTACTGCTTGTCTACCTCAGAGCTTTGCAAAGTATGACTTTTCTTTTTGTATCACCTTTATCATTTTAGCATTTAGCTTCTTTGCCCTCTCATTGGAAAGCTTTACAATGAGAGGGCAATTTCTGTAGTCTGAAACAGACTACAGAAATTCTGTCAGCAGTGCCTGTTTTTCAAATCTGTTTTCACATTTTATTTCATTATTGATGCAACTACTCACAAGTTTGTATACAATTCATTTTAAGTGGTAATAAACAGGGGGATTTAACCCATTTATTCCTCAGCCATCCTAAGTTTATGTATGCCTCTTGTTCTAAATCTATACAATAGCCTGATTCTGCTTTTGAAATTGGTTCAACAAGCATCTCTCCACGCTGACACAGTTTGACCTCATGTAGCTAAGACATTATACACTTATTTTGGGGAGAGGCTGGTCATATTTATTTACAGTCATGTAAAACAGAGTCAGTGACATTCTCAAGAATAGAACTCCTTGTTTTAGGCAGAAAAAAATAGTCTACTAAAAGGTTGTGGGGATTTTGGTGAAAAATCCCCACAAATGATTTTATATCAAGTGTGCTATAAATCATAGCACACTTGAATTACAAGTGGCTACAGTTAGGCCTGTCACAGAAAACAGGTCGGTAAATTGTCCAGGAATTTATTGCGATAAACAATAATATTGTCGTTTTGAGACTATAGTCAAGAGATATAATGGTAAGGACATAGTAATGCAAGTACATCCTCTCAAAGACCAGTAAACTTTCATTTCTAACGGACATTAACACTGGAACTCAATGACATTTTGAATCTTTAAAGTAAATAAACAAAACAACTGAAACAACAAATAAAATGTACACTTAAAACTCTCTAAGCAAATTTGCACCTGAAAAGGAGGCTAATTGAGACCAAATCGCCAGACTGAAGCTGTTTGTCATACAGACTGTGGTAGAAAGAGAAAAACAATCAGTCATTCGAATGGAAATTATCAAACTCATTTGAATTTATCTTGCAATTAATTGATTTAATTGCTTATTGTATCTATCTGTATCTATCTATAAGAATAAAGATAATAAAGAATTAAGAATAAAGATGATTACCCATTTAAACAATAGTATTGTTTATCGCAATAAACGATACTATTGTTTATTGTATAGTATTGTATCGCAATAAACAATACTATTGTAATAATATTGTTTATCGCAGTACTATAAGTTTTATGCACATTTGTAATGGAAACGCAGCTCATGTCATGCACTGATGCAAAATATTCACAAATGAATAGAAATACGCTCACCATCTGGATGCAGTTCTAGAGCATATCCTTTCACCAAAACACGGATACATTTATTTTACCTGTAGTTTAACTCTGATTTTCTTCATAGGTTTTGGCTCCTTTGTGGAGAAGACAGTCATGCCTTACATCAGCACCACTCCAGCCAAGCTGCTGAATCCATGCACAGGTGACCAGAACTGCACCAGCCCGTTCAGCTACAAGAATGTGCTGCCGCTGACCAACAATGGCGCCACTTTCAACACTCTGGTGGGGGAGCAGCAGATCTCGGGGAACCTGGACTCCCCCGAGGGCGGCTTCGACGCCATCATGCAAGTGGCCGTGTGTGGGGTAAGCCACTGACCTCAACATGAGGTCCAGGTTTTGAGGGTAATTTTCCCACCGTTCGCGCCGCTTTCTATCAGCTTCACCTCACCAGATGTATCTAGTAACGTTGAAATGGGTGGAGATATTTTATGAGTCTTCTATTTTTGGATGCGACTCAAGCCCTCATATGTTTCTTTTTAAGCTGCTCGTTTACAACTCTGTTTCCAGAGATTTGATTGCAGATTGGTATTTCTGTTCATTTTTTCTACAGGAACAGATTGGCTGGAGGAACGTAACCCGCCTACTGGTGTTTTCCACTGACGCCGGATTCCACTTTGCTGGCGACGGCAAGCTGGGTGGCATTGTGCTGCCCAACGACGGGAAATGCCACCTAGAGAACAACATCTACACCATGAGCCACTACTATGTAGGGAATGTCTGCTGTTTTGGCTGTTCTGACAGTATCGAAGGCTTCCTGTGACGTGCAAGTAACCTACTCTCTCTTTTGTCTTTTCAGGACTACCCCTCGATCGCTCACCTGGTTCAGAAGCTGAGTGACAACAACATTCAGACTATTTTTGCCGTCACAGAAGAGTTCCAGCCCGTTTATCAGGTTAGCACACATTAGCCTTTTTTTTCTCCTCTAAAGCTTTTGTTGTAATCATAATGACATTTTAGCCTCAAACTTCTGCCGTAAGTTGGCAACAATGTACCGTTTCAGTACATTCATCTGCAAAAATACCTAGAGATCTTTGCAATCGATTTGCTCTGTTGATTATTCTAATGGTTAATAGATTAATTGGATAAAGAAAATTGATAAATTCCACAGATTTTTTTTTTTACCTTTTTTTTTTTTTTATACAATACTACGGTTACTTTTTTGACTAAGAAAATAAAACTTGTATTCCCAAAAATGCAATGACTCATTTAGTGTATGCTTGAACATTAGTAGCTAAAGATACATCTGCAGCTGAAGTACTAAAGTACTGTCTACTAATCTGTTCTTTTTTTTTTTTTTGGTTTTATAAATCGCCCATTTTTATAAAACCACTTTTGTTACCCATTTAAGGTAATAAAAGATGCATTACTGAGGAGTTTGTTCTTACAGAACTCAAACCAGGTGAAGCTAAAAATGCCATTTGAGGAGTTTTTTGTAGAATATGTACACATTTGTACAGTTTTGGTTTAATTACTGCTCTGACTGTTTTGTTCTTTCAACAAGTGGCCATTTTTTCGGCCACTTGTTGTTAACAATTAATTGATTACTAAATTGGTTGACAGTTATTTCAATCATCAATGAATCATGTTAATCATTTCAGCCTTGGTAGAGGTTGGTTTTAAGGACAAGAGTTTTTTGTTAAACGCTGTTCTTGGTATTTCCTCTTTAACTCTGCAGGAACTGAAAAATCTAATACCAAAGTCTGCAGTAGGCACTCTGTCTGCCAACTCGAGCAACGTCATCAACCTCATCATAGATGCTTACAATGTAAGTACATTCTTCAGGATTTTAAGTACAACTCAAATCCAGTCAAACTGATCACATTATCATTTGCTCAAACGAGCGACAGGAACCTTGTGCAGCATTCCGAGTTAAGTTGTGCCTGCATTCCTTCTTAATCTGCAGCTAATGCTTTGTTTATTCTCTGCTGTCTGAACCGGGCTTCCAGATGGCATTCCAGTGAATAAGCTATGTCGTCTTATCTTTTGTGTTGTTTTCTTTGCCAGGCTCTTTCCTCCGAAGTGATTCTGGAGAACACCAAAGTTTCAAACAACGTGACAATCGAGTACACGTCTCGCTGTAAGAACGGAGTAATCAATAAGGGCGAAAATGGAAGGAAGTGCTCCAACATCTCCATTGGAGATGAGGTGGGATGTGGAAGATGATGTTTTTATGTCACAGATATCATATAGTCTTTCATTGGACAAGAGAGGCATTGTCATTTGATTAGAAAAAGATTAATTCTACAATGTTGAACATGCATGCTGCAGTAAGCAAAAGAATAACAATACATTCAACACGCCCTATTTTTACCCTGCAGAGCTATTTGAATTTAGATTGATAGCAAATCAGTGCAAGCAATAAGAAAATAAGAGCTTCAAAAAAACAATGAAAATGAAAATGAAGCTGAAATCTCATCAGAAACACAAGCTTAAAAAACAACCATTTTTTTAAAGGAGATTTAAAAATTGTGAGAAAGTGTGTTAATTAATATGCAGTGGGAAAGTTTGGGTGTAAGCAACTTCTAATATTGCTAGATTGGGATGTGAGCTATGTTCAATAAAGTGCCATCAAGAAGGCATCCTTGGAAGAAATGTTTCTGGTAACTCTTCACTCTGAAACTGTATAAGCTAAAGTAAGTATAAGGTAAACTTCAGACATCAAGCAGCGGCAGGCAACTTGATGTTGCAACTTGATGTTGCCTGCCGCAACACACGCCAGCAGTGTGATTGGTGCGCTCTCTGGCTCTGTGGCCTGTTAAAAGCATCAACTATAAACCCATCTTTTAGGAATAATTCTGCTCCGCCAGTGAAACGCTCACCGCAACAGAGAAGCTTGCAGTCCAGGTTATTAAAAAAAATTAAGCGGTTTTTATTTTTTTATTTGTCTAAAAACAAAGGCTTATAATACACTGGGGGAAACCCTGCAATTTTGTATAACAATAAAGCAAAAGCAAAGGAAGTCGCTAAGGAGGCAAATAAATTTTAGGTCTGGCAAACAATGAAGATTGGAATAAAAATTGTGCTCAACATAGGCATGTATATTGTTTTATATATCAAAGTTTTTGGAAGGAAAACACAAGGGCCATTGTTTTTACTGTTTAAATATTTATTCTGTGTATTGTTAATATGCTATAGTTTGCGACTTCTCAAGCAAAAAAAATAATTAGAAACAAATCGGCCAAAGAACTGCTGCCCACCCTTAACAATTTTCCATTTTACCTTTAGAGCAGCGTAAAGCAGAAAATGTTACACAGGACTAAAAATCCTATTGAACATTTTCTGAAACATTTTCTGGTTTGATTATTTTTTTTTCTTTTTGATCTTATTCGAGATACTTCATTACGCTGTCGTTTACTATGGTGGTTTTATTTTAGAATTTTTTTCAATCATACCTTTATATCCTTTTCAAAGCATTTACAACATTTGTTTTATGATATTTATCTATTTTTTTAATCTATTTTCTGTTGTATGATGCATTAATGTTTTCTGAACAAGTTGTTGAAAATTAGAATTTATTCGACGTGGCTGGTTAAATAAAGGTTTTTCAGCTTTTTAAAGACTGTCTTTCAGGCATTAACCTGCAGCCCTTTCAAGAAAAAGAAGATTAATTAAGATTAAGATTTCCCAAACATGTCAGTTAAGATGTCTAGTGGCACCAGCAGCTTGTCTGACATCAGTGAATAAGCGTTTCTCCTGTGTTCCCTCAGGTCCACTTTAACATCAGCATCACCTCTAAAGGTTGTCCAAACAATACCAGTCCTGAGATTATAAAGATAAAGCCCCTGGGATTCACAGAGGAGGTGGAGATTATCCTCCACTTCATCTGCGAGTGCGACTGCCACAGCGAAGCTGTCAACAACAGCCAGGTCTGCAGCAACGGGAACGGGACCTACGAGTGCGGAGCCTGCAGGTACGAATCCCTCCAACACCTCTTTTTTTTTTTTTTTTTTTTTTTTGGGTCATAATTGCCCTTCCAGTTGTCTAAAGAAACCCCGTTCGCTTGGCGACACTTAACCCTCTGCTTCAGGTGCAAAGAGGGCCGCGTGGGCAGGGAGTGCGAGTGCAGCAGCAACGAAGTGTCCACGGAGGACATGGACCGGACCTGCCGCAAGGACAACGGCACGGACATCTGCAGCAACAACGGGGAATGCGTGTGCGGCACCTGCGAGTGCAAGGCCAGGGAGAACCCGGAGGAGAGGTACAGCGGGCAGTTCTGCGAGTGTGACAACTTCAACTGCGACCGCTCTGGAAACAAGCTCTGTGGAGGTGAGTCTGTGGAGGGGAGAGGATGCCGTTCGTGATCTTAAGAGTCACGCCAAGTCATTTTCCTGTGAGTGAGCGCAACACATGAAACCTGGAAACTTGACTGAACGTTAACCAGAAAAAGAACCGAAAGATGACCAAAAATATCATTTTTGCTCTTTTCTAATAGTTTGATGCAGCCATTGACACACCATCCCAGTATTCAGCATTAGATGTTAGTAATATTAGTAAAACATTATATGATGTTTTAGGTTACAACTTACATGTCTAAACTCTATCCACATGGACCAAAATCGGTCATGGAAATACTTAATGGCCACAATTCTTTTCTCCAAGTTATAAAAAGAATGACTTTTTTGTTTTAGGTTTACCTGCTCTGAAATAAAATAAACATAATATTTTCTTGAGGAAAACAATTAAAGGATCTTATATACACAACTTATTCGGGTTGGGTGTTTTCTGTTTTGTTGGTGTCACTTTTATTGTTATCACAGTAATAAAACAAAATATAGTAACAAAACTTTAAGTCCATATCACCCATTACTGCTTTGGACAACTCTGGTTTAAAATGTCTTTCATTTAAAATTCTGAAATCTAGTTTTACAGTAACTTCCTTCATAAAGTCACTGTATGACATTGCCTCTGATCCTAAATATAGATAAATAAAAACAGCTCATTGCAGGAAATTTAGAAAAAAAAAAAACTTTTGAGTTCTGTTCTTAAAGAGAAGTGAAAATTGTCTGAAACTGGCATGAACTGGAAATGGAATTAAAAATTCTGATTTGTGAACCTCAGAATCGATTGATTGTCGCAGAATTATTATTATTATTTTTTTAATGACGCTAATTGTGTCGTAAGAAATATGACCATAATACATCATGCTGAGACGAGCTCCGTCATTCTCCCCTCTGTTCTCTCTGCTGTTCAGGACACGGGCGCTGCGAGTGCAGGAAGTGCATCTGTGACCCCATGTGGAACGGAACTGCCTGCGACTGTTCCCTGGACGAGAGCACGTGTTTGGCCAGCAACAAGCAGATCTGCAACGGCAGGGGACGCTGCGAATGCGGCGTCTGCAAGTGCGACGACCTCAAATTCCAGGGCCCAAAGTGCGAAACGTGTCCCACCTGTCCTTCAGCCTGTGCTGAACACAAGTAAGGAATGACTGTGTGGAATAAAAACCTCCTTTAAGTTTCTGTGTTCACAACTGAATCCATCCACAAAGTCAAGAACACTGAATTCTTCTTTTTGGTCTGGTAGAATTTCTTCTTAACAGTAGGGATGCACCAATCCACTGTTCTTTTCAATATCAGGACCAACACAGGTATTAATATTGGACGGGCGCATCTGTACTTTAAAGCACAAAGTTTTTACAAAGGAATTCCCTGAGTTGAAATACATAGAGAAGGAATTTAGAATGTAGAGTAGAGAGGGCTCTGCGGAGGACAGTGAGGGGAACCGAAACATTAGATAGAACGGCAGATATGATTTAGCTACACCTTGTTTGCCTTCCCTTCCCAGAAAGACTCTGTAACAATCCGTTTTTAACATGTTTTTACTATGATTAATGCGGTTTTCTTCAGAGATTGCGTGGAGTGCCGGATGTTTCTTACCGGGGTGAAGAAAGACGTATGTGAGGAGGAATGCAATTACTTCACCATGCGTAAAGTGGACACCAAAGACAAGTTTCCCCAGCCCACTGACAAATCCTACCCCCTCACGCACTGCAAGGAGAAGGACGCCAACGACTGCTGGATCTACTACGTGTACACCGTCACCAACAGCTCGGAGAAGGTGGTCTACGTGTTGGATAAACCGGGTGAGCACAGACCCCAGCCCCCATAGCGATTACAGAGGTTGCCCTAGCCGGACATGTTTGGCGATCCTAACTCTGCTGCCCCGTTCCAGACTGCCCCAAGGGCCCGGATCTCATCCCGATCGTCGCGGGCGTAGTCGCCGGCATCGTCCTGATCGGCTTGGCGCTGCTGCTCATCTGGAAGCTGCTGATGATCATCCACGACAGGAGGGAGTTCGCCAAGTTTGAGAAAGAGAAGATGAACGCCAAGTGGGATACGGTGGGTGTCTGGAAATCCCGCCGACGTTTTTGGCCAGCATTTTAGCAGAGGCGAGTCAGATGTGGAAAACAGGTGCAGCTCGGCCCTCTGTGTTGCTCTGTTCCTTCACAGGGAAGGTAATCAGTTGTTCTTAGCAGCAGATGGGATTTACTGCCGTGTTTATATCATTACGAGCGCCCTCGCTCCTGCTCTGAGCGCTCTGGCAGCTGTGAAGACAGATTGAATTTGTTGCTTTTGAACAGGGCTCGACCGAAGAAGGAAAAATGTTGGGAGTCAGTGTGGACTTTTTTGGGAATGCTATGTGCTCTGTGCATAGCAAAACTTTTTCCAGGGAGGGGCCAAGCCTTCTTCCCGCCCCGCTTCCTCCCTCATGTCACAATGGCAGCCAAGATCAACAGGAGGCAAAGCAGGAATTTACTCAGGACCATATGAAGTCATACTCCGCCACCTAGTGGCAGGGTTATATCACAGTTGATTTGAATTCAGATTAACATGAAAAATTTGATATTGTATTCACCTTCCTAAAATAATGGCCTAAGTCATTTTATACAAAAAGTGATTTTGTCCAAAAAAAAAATCACCACTTTTTTTTTGCCGAAAGATGATTTAGGCAAAAAAAGAAAAAAGAAAAGAAAAATATTCTTTTGGCAAAAAGTGTGGTTTTAATTTTATTTAAGTGACAATAATTGTATTTAAGTTCCCCTTTAGAAAAACAAGGAAAATATTGTAGCAAAAGCAGCTGATCATGTCCTCTCAACAAATTACAAATGTATTCATTCCCACAACCTGACTGTCTGAAATGTATTCTAAATGCAGCTACGATGCATCTAGAAGCAAGATAGCAGCAGGATGAAATCCCACTTTTGACACCATATTGTGACCTGGATGTCTACAAAAATTTACAGCATAATCATAGTTTGATTGTGCTAAGGATTCAAGGATTTAAGGGATTTAGGAAAGCCAGAACACAGCAACACAAACCAGCTCAATTCAGTTCACTCATATATTCTAATTGGTCCTAGTTATCAAGAAGTGCATTAAGCTCAGTTTATTAACTAACAAATTAATTTTTTTCTCCCCAGTTATCCAGTTCTCACAATTCATTTCAATGCAAATTATTCCAGGAAACAGACATTTTATTTATTATTTATTTTTTAATTTTTTTATGTTTTTACAAAGGTATTCACGCTGCAATATAGTCACCATCTAAAGGTGAAGTTGGCAGATGTCAAAGGACAGCAATGTAGCGTTAGCATACAGAGAACGGTGGAGGTCAGGATCTTCCAGTCAGTAGATCACAGTATTCTACCGTTCTTTCTACTGGCCTGGTGGATCCATAAAGAGCAGATCAGTTATTCAGTAGGAGTTATATGAGTGGCAGGAAAACTTTGTCATTTGAGGATGTCATCAGCTTAGTTTTTTGTTTTTTTTTGTTTTTTCTGCATGTAACTCTTAAGTTAAACTGAATGTTAAAATCATCTCTCTCTGGCCATAGCTCAAACGTTGGCAGACAGACGTGGCATTCTCTAGAAAGACGTCGGGGAGCGCTGCGTTGTCCTCCGTCCTCTGCTCTCACCTGACCTTGTTCTTCTCCCTGTATGCTTTTTATTTATTCCTCTCTACTGTTCTGATGTTCCTTGTGAACTCTCCTCTGTCCTCATTCTCCACCTGTAGCAAGAAAACCCAATTTACAAGAGTCCAATCAATCAGTTCCAGAACCCGAACTATGGACGTAAAGGCGCTGTCCTTTGAGTTCGTATTTCTTTTCCTCTCCTCTTGTTCTTCCTGCATGGGCTGTGTTTTTTTTTCTGTGTGTCCTCTGCCTTTAGTTCCTTCTGTCATTCTATTTTTTTTCTGTATTTCTTTCTTTTTTTTCTTTTTTTTTACAACATAGCCGCTACAGAAGTAGGGGTAAAATCCCTGTTCGGATTTACAGTTTATAAAAGACTGCATGAGTGTGCTGTGACAAAACAATGCAGCAAAAAATACTCACCTTTGGAAATATTGGGTGGTATGAAAAACGTCTAACTAAAGCATTATGTGGTAAGTGTTTGAATAATTGTGTTTATGAGGCTTAGTGGCTGTCTGGCATGTCCTTAAAGTGTGACCTGCATACAAGACGTGTTCATTAAGGGATGATCTCTACTGACATTCAGCGACTAATTTGTGTGTTCGTTTTTTTTTTTTTTTTTTCTTTTTTAAACTAAAACTGCAGCACATTTCCAAAATTATCTGTGCCTCTTGAACTTTTTTGCATTTTTTTCCACATTAAAACCACAAACTTTAATATTTCCTCAAGAGATTTTTCTCTTTTAGACCAAGACTAAGTAGAGCACAAAAAGAATGTGGAAAGTAAGGAAAACACAATCTTCAAATTTCTTGGCAAATAAAGTTTTGAAAAGTGGTGGGTAGTTTACCTCGATGCCTCACAATAAAATTCCATACAGCCAGTTGCCTTAAAAAGGTACTTGGTTGGTATTGAGTTCACCGACTTAATCACAGAATCAGCTGCTCTGGGAAGATCAGGGAATTTACTAGACAGTTTATCAAGGAAGTTATCAGGAGTTTTAAAGCAGAGTTAAGGTATAAAATTATATCCCAACCTTGTCAATCCATCCTCCAAAAATTTTAATATGTAGGAGTGAACCCATAAATCCACCCCGATAGATCGATGATTGGCCGATACTCATATGTGAACCCGATCTTCTCTATGGTTTTTATCTACCTGGGTAAGGGTCTGAAAATCAGCCACTGCCCTCTTTTGCTCCACCGTGAGAGGGTTGACTGACCGACCCGCACAACAGGTTAACAGTAATCACCCCAGTGTGGCCAAGTTTGCAATTTGGTCACTTTATTTAGCGATTTTTCAGTCAACAAATGAGTATCTGAATCGGCAGGTCAGGCTTTTTAAAGATCGATGATCAGCCAAAAAAAAACTGCAATTGGTGAAACCCTAGAAATATGTCCATAAAGCTGACGTTTATATTAGAGTTACAACAATAAAACCTTCCTAGAAGGAAAGAATAAGTCTACCATAATCGGATGAGACCAAAATATCACTTTGTGGCCCATGCTGGGGAATGGTGGGAAAGGCTTTTATCCAGAGGGACAGTGAAAATGTTCAGAGTTGATCAGAAGATGTTTGGAGGTAGATAACTGGGTGAGCAACTATTTCAGACTGACCTGAGAAGACTTGAGTCTGGGGCAAGAGTTGAGCTTTCACCAGAACTATGCATTCAATCAGTGTTGAATGCATACACATCCCTTTTATGTCCTTTTCCTTCCACTTTTCAACTATTTACTACTTTGTATTGGTTTACTGCATACAATCCCAATAACACACCTTGAAGTTATTGGGATTTGAAGTTTGTGGTAAAAAATGACAAAACGTTCCAAAAAAAAAAAAAAAAACTTTTTTAAGGAGCTCTACTTGTTCAGCTGTCTTCAAAGCTGTGAGGGTTTTGAATTTGAACTCTGTTATTTTTGTGTCCTCTCCAGGGTGAAAATCCAATCTACAAAAGTGCTGTCACAACTGTGGTCAATCCGAAGTACGAGGGCAAATGATGGCCCTGGGGTCCTTCCTGAACTCTGACACCATCTCTGCAACAGCTGCAGTCATACACCAGCCGGTCCGGCGTCCGGCGGGAGCGAGTGGCGGAAAATTTGTGCGTTCGTCTTTGTTGCTTCGTCGTAGCATTGTATCACTCAGCCACTGCGTCCTGTTTGTTGTTACTAACACGTACAATTTATACCCCACGTGTCGTATTTTTGATGTACAGTATGCGGTCTTTGTACATACTTCCAAGTGTCGCGTTTTGTTTTCTGCTGACGGACTGGTCCGATTCGGAGCCTACGGCTTTAGAAAGACTTCTCCAGTTTGTGCTTCTTAGCAGTCAAGCCTCCTGTTTAACGCGTCACTGTTGCTGCACTTCGTGTCACGTGCGTCTGTGTATATTTAGAAAAACGATTGCAATAAGGTATTCTGAACAATGTCGAGCAGAATTCAGAACAAATTGGACAATAGGAGCGAATAAAGTAGTTGTACATGTAGTTTTGAATTTGCAAATGATTTCAGTTGTTTGTTTTTTGTTTTGCACTCTTGCAGAGTGCTGACCTACTATAAAAGTCAAAACACAAGACAGATATGAAGTATTTTATTTGTAGTGCTGAGATGGCGTGCTACCGCAAAGGGATTGTATACCACTTGTTTAAAACGACATCACAGCAATGCTGAACAATCAAAAAATCTCTGCAGTTATATACAGCTCTGAGATACAGCTCTGATGTAATCACATTTCTTTTTTTATGAATTTTTTTAATCCTCAGGTCCCACGTGTTTTCTTATCGATTTGTTTCTGTGCCAGTTTTGTTATTATTCACACTGAATGACTGAAGATGTCACCTGAATCACCTCAAAGTGTGCTCACACCCAGATGCCTCTAAACTACAACACACAGGCCTTTCAAAAATATTGCTTTTAAAGTGCCTTTTTTTATTTTATTACCATGTTTTCCCCAGTGCTGTTCACAAGATATTTATTAAATACCAAAAAAAAGGTGTTTTTGTCTGTGTGGCTAGTTTGTGGTTCTCTTTAACACCATTACAGTAGTTCTTCATTGTACACTATGTCCACTTTATTAAAGTGGAAACTTTTAAATGTATTTTTCTGAATGAATTCAATTCTTATTATACCATGCTATACTGGTAAGGGTCTAATATTAATTTGTATTGTCTGAACAATGTGCAGCATACTATGATGGCATATTACAGCCATTCTAGATAGAAAAATAAAATAGTAAAATTTCCACAAAGATTTTTTAAAAAGAATTTCAGAAATTTTCTAGAAAAAACAAGGACATTTCTGAATTTGAGAAGTCAAACATTTGACAGAAAAAGCTCTGAAATGTTTAGATTAGTCTCATAAATTGTCTAGAAAAAATTTCAAAAAAGTCAAAAAATATTCCGACTTTTGGAAATCGTCAGACTTTCGAAAGTTGAAACATTTTGGCCTCTGAATCGGAAATTTCAACGTTTTCCCAGAAAATTTCTTGAGTTCAATCTCAAAATTTCAGATTTTTTTTTTCTTTCAGATATTTTTTACTTTTGGAGTTCAGAAATTTTAGAGGTTTTGTGTAGAAAATTTCTGAGACCATTCTCAAAATGTGCTGTTTTTGGCAGACATTTACAACAGGACGTAGGTTTAAAGCTGTCAAAAAGCAACAGATAATCTCCCAATTTAGAGAAATTCAAGAACAGATGAGGAACAAAGTCAGTGATATTTTTCAGACTACATGTCCAACTCTAAGGTTTGGGACTGCAGCAAACCACAGAACGAGCCATCAGCTACAAAAAATAAACATAGAACAGTGGTGATTATTCCAAGACATCCACTGAAAACCAGGAATAACATCTAAAGCATCGCAGACCTCAGCGTTAATGATTCAACAACAAGACAGAGACTGGGCAACTATTCCCATTGAGAGTTCCAAGGAAAAATTTTTAAAAAGCTCATAAATTAACTCCAGTAAAGCCAAAAACATCTTGATCTCAAAGATTTGAGGGAAAATATCTTGTGGACTCATAAATCAAGAGTGGAAGTTGTTGGAAGAAGTGCATCTCATTACAACTGGCTTGAAACTAACATAGCATTTCAGAAAATGGACATGGAACAGTTTATACTTATCCTGCTGCTTCAGGATAAGTAATGTGACCAAAAATTCTGCTGTTTAGAAAAAAAAACAAAAAAAAACGGGGCACTGACATTTTAAAAAAACTTTTTTTAAATTTATATATGTTTTATTGTGTGTGTGTGTTTTTTTTTTTGTTTTTTTTTACTATTAATTGGTAAAATTCACATCATATGTCATTATGCTCCGACTTCTAAAACCAAAGAATAAAAAAACGTCTTCTTTTCCATGACTGTACGCATATGTGCTCTATCTTATGCAATCTGCTGGATAACCGGAAGTGCCAACAAGTCACTCCGGATATGGTTGGAGTGAGACGTCTTACCGAGTCAAACCATCTGTGCTTCCAGCCAGCTGTATCCAGGAGCCAAGTTCTCTTTCTCTGTTTTTGAAATTACAAAGAGATAAACAGGCCCTCGCAGGGGGAAATGGAAGACGACGTCTTAACGACGCTGAAGATTTTAATCATCGGTGAAAGTGGCGTTGGCAAGTCCAGGTAAGACGAAGCTTTATTCGGGTCAAGAACATGGCAAGAATCAGCGCTGCCTTGGATGTCGGCTAGTGCTACAGCCTGCTAGCGTCTGTTTTATTAAAGGCGTCTAAACATGCTAAACAGGACAGTGGGGCTGAGTTTAACCTGAAGGAACATTTTCCATCGGGGTTTGTTTTTATTTTTAGCACTACTTACAAAGCTGTCAGGGCTAATAAACACCAAAGAACAGTAGCAGCCTCCTGTTAGCTGCTGGCGGCTAGCTATTAGCGGCTAGCTGCTGGGTGAGCTCATCTTTGTTCACTCCTTAAGATGTTGCAATCGGGATGAGGTTACCGCACAGGAGTCCAGTTCACCTTCTCTTCACCGCCACATGTTTTTACCATGACGCTAAACAACTGCCTCCTAAAAACACCCTGGTCAGTGTTTAAGTCCCGCACCAAGCAGCTTGGCTCGGGTTTGCTGCCCGTGGTCATAAATGCGATCCAGACGAGCAGCCTGCGCTGCCAACCACTCAGTGCTAAATGTCACCGCAGCATGTCATCCAGGACCATTCATGGAACACGGATAATGAGTAAACAGAAAGGGGAAAATGCTTGTAAAGTTAAATATTTGCGGAACACAAATTGGGATCAGAATTTCTCTCCTGGAAGAAGAGGCTTAAATCGGAGTCATGACTCGTTTTGAGGAGCTGCAGGTCCGGTTCTTCCCTGGATGATGGATGGATGATCCACTCCTTCCCTCTGAGCCCAGCCGCTCATCCTTTTGGCCCATTGTTCATCTTTCATGCCTTCACGGGAGATTTTTCTTGCACAAAACCATTTTATTTACGCACAATTGTAAACAAAATTGCTCTAATTGCTTTTATAACAAGAACACCGACAATTATAATACTTTTTCTACTGAAGCAAAAATACCGTAATATGTAATTACAGTTGGTATGCAATTATTTTGACTTTAATTCCTAAACAGGACCAAAAAGGAGCGTTGTAATGTAGATGGATGGGTAATTTAAAGGCGCTCGTTACTGCAGACGAATCCACGAGTAGCAGTTAATATTTATTGCGTTGTTTATCATTTATCAAGATTTTTGATTTATCATTGTCACAATAAATTCCAATTAATTAGTTAAAAAAAAACTGAAATTTCTAATGTTTAAAAACACCTAACACTGTCAGGTTTTTATTGCTATATTTTCTCCACTCTATGATCAATGAACACCAAATAACTTGAAAATATGATTAAATGCAGTGACTGCGTTTGTTTCTATTGATATAAATCCCACTTCTTTATGAAACTGGTGTCCTAAAGAAGCATATTTTAAATGTAAATGTTTCTCAAGAGCATTACTTGTCTTTGGGGCTGTGAATGCTACGTCATGGAGTCACAGCTCCACAGTTACCTGAAAAAACAAAAGTACTAAATGGTTCTTATCGTTACAATATTACAACAAATTGCTGTGCTAAAACGTTACGTCCATATCTCCCACCCGCCTCCCTGATACTGTATGTCTGCTTATGTTCCCAGGCATCAGAAGGGTTTGCTCTGCACGCTGATTGTTAGCTCGTCGTTCAGACCAATGGCAGCGTTTCCACGAAGCTATTTGGTGTCATCGGTTACAGTGGGCCTTTGTTTGCTAAAACAAACAAGTTCAGCTCAGGATTAGTTTCAGATGTCACAATAATGATAATGATAATCCCAAGCCGAGGTAGTGTCATTAGGACGGGGGAAGCGAGCGGATTTGTTTTATGTGATTGCTTCCGATCGTCAGGAAGATGTCCGCTTGGCAGGAAGGATGCGCATTTGATTTTTCCTAGAACCAGTAATTTCCACAGCACAGCTCCTTCCCTCTTACACAGTAAACACTTAGTGCTGTTTGTCGCCCTACATAGGGGCATCCCAGAGAGTTCTGCTGGGGTCAGAGGTCAGAAGCGAGCCTCCTCATCAGGCTTCTGAAGAAGGACTTTGAACTTTATCAGTCACCGTTGGGAAGTGATCTCTGTCCTCCTGGCTCATGTGTAGCGGTGACATCATCTGAAGCGTGTGTGTGTGTGTGTGTGTGTGTGTGCGTGTGTGCGTGTGTGCGCGAGCGAGCGAGTGAGTGAGTGATGTAAGTGAAGGGCGAGGTAATCAATAGAGACAAAGACGAGGTTGGTGGATATTTGAGCCAGGAAACAGGAAGTGCTGTCCAGAGCTGAATCATGAAGGGATAAAGAAGCAGTGAGTCATAACAAGATGTGAACTTAACTTCCTGTTTTCCCACCAACAGCCTTCTCCTACGCTTCACAGATGACACGTTTGACCCGGAGCAGTCGGCGACGATAGGTGAGTTAAGACGCCACGTCTGTCAGAGTTTCTGCTCCCGCTGCAGAACCGCACATAATATTGGGTTTGAAGAATTGAAACAAACCTGAAGTCTCCCCACTTTTGTTGCGACATGTTCAAGAGAAAAATGTCCCCTCTAATAAGCACGTTCTCATATACCCATCCTCTCAGATTAGACATAAAGTGACATTTTTTTGTTGTTTGCATGTTTTTAGTCAAGCTCTTCTCTCAAAGATGTTTAGTTGTAATTCATCTGGCAGCAGTGAAATGTTTGAGTTATATATGAGAAGAGATAAAATGTCACGACGACCCAGATGAAGCAGTTTGTGAAGGACAAACCGGAATACATAGAGACCATTATCAAGTTCTGTTTTTTAAATCATGTAGTCTGGGTGATGTGCTAGCTTAAAATGACGTTTAAAGTGGCGGCATTATGTATTTTTCAGGCACTATTTTATAAGTAACTATGTTATCTTCAGTTCTTGGCGAAACTGAAGGTACCAGTTTTTCTAACAAAAACTTATAAAAACTGTCTCATATTTAAAGATTTAAATAATAAAATTGCCATATTTGACTTAAACTTTTTTTTAAGTCAAATATGACTTAAGAAAAATGATTTTACAATTTGACACCTTGAAATTGGGGCTCTGCCTCTTTAAGAAGCTCCTACTCTTTCCAATGCTCTACTTTCAGAAAGTCATCACATTATTTCTCCATTATGCCGTTTACAACTGTTCTTAGGAGCGTTGGACTGAGAAGTAGTTTGTATGATGAGCTCAACGGATTTGACTCTTGCTGAGACCAAGGCTTTAAAGGTCCTTGAATCTCCCTTGACAACCATTCCTAAAGATTGCTGAGGGAGATTCAAGGATTTCTCAAATTTGCATGAAAGAATCAAGGTATGTTTTTAATGATGTAAAGCTAAAAAAAAAAGTTGATTTTGCATAATACTGCCCCTTTAAATTACAACATTTTCAGAAAAACTCCTTCTTTGCCCACTACTTCCTTTTTTAGCCCAACAGAGTACTCAACACTGAACCTTTCAAAATAATCACTTATGGTTTTTTTGTTTGTATCCAGTTCTCCCAAATGCTGCCATATAGAGAATTTCAAAGCAGTGAGAGAAATCTAGTTCTTTCCTTTCACCAAAATAAGAGTCCTGTTTTCACAGTTGAAACCAGATCTTTACATCCATTCCACAAAAGACGATAAACATTTCTGCCGTCTCGGCCGACACAGATCGACCTCGCTTCGACCTCCACCGTTTTGGCGTCTCATTGTGTAGGGCGATTGCAAACAGATGCTTTCCTGGATGTTTGACAGGGAAACACACGTCAGATTGTGTAACGAGTCAGACCGGTGAAGAGTCAGACTGGAAGAGAGTTTAAATTCCTCCATGATTTCCTGTTTACTTTGTCTGATCTAATGTTCTTTCTAAGAATGCACCATATAAACGCTTTACGACGTCAACACTCGGTCTGTAGGTTCGCTGGTGGATGAACCTGCAACGTGGAGCTACAGAGTAGTTTCAGATTCACTTTTTTTTTATTTTTAGGTTTTATTCTACGTTTATTAGCCCTCCATGCTCCGAGACACCGAAGTGACTTAACTCTTCTGTGTTCTGCTTTGTTCACGCTGACGTATAGGCCTGTTAGGGTTTTTGGGCTTGAATATTCTCTGAGCCGTTTGACAGCTGGTTGCATTTGGTTCTTCCTCGGTTTTCAGCACAGACTCCCATTGTTTCGAGTTTAAGACACAAAAAGCACTCTGTCCCCCCAGTGTGGCGTTTGGATACTCCGTCACAGCGTCGTTTATCTAAAAGACGTGGGACGGGCCCGGTTACCGGGGGTTACCGGGGGTTTGGAGACAGTTTGCGGTTCTTTGTGTCTTGGCAGACTCCCAGTGACGATTGCAATCTGTCTGCTGGATGTGATATTCTTGGCACTGATGGATTAAAACCTGTGAGAGTCATCACACTGGAGCATGAGGTAACCACGGCGATTTGACCAATTGTCTGAATTTCTGCTGCATGTAGGTGTCGACTTCAAGGTGAAGACCATATCAGTGGATGGAAACAAGGCAAAGCTGGCGATATGGGTGAGTTCAAATGTTCACATTTAGATTAACGGCATTCATTTCTTTACTATTAGAAACGAGAACCAAACCTGTCTGTGTGATTGCTGTTCCTTTAAGTTGCCACAAGATGGCACTTGTGCATCAGGAATGTCTTGTCTAGACTCTGTAACCTTGCATGGCTTTTTGTTTTGCAGGACACTGCAGGACAGGAGCGCTTTCGAACCCTAACACCGAGTTACTACCGCGGCGCCCAGGGAGTCATCCTGGGTAGGTGAACTACCATCTTTAAAAAAAAAAAGAATTTTTTTTTTTTTTTTTTACTTTAAGGTCAGGAAAATGTAGAATCCCACTGTTAGACCATTTTTAAATACAAGGTGAAAACAGTTCTTCTTGGCCTTGCAAAATGACATCTAATAAAATAAAATAAAAATAAAAACCTGAGTCAACAGTGCTCACTGACAGTATTTTATCAAATTTTTTTTTCTAATTTAATTTGACAATTTTGTTTCTTCTTGTATTCCATTTCTTTTATCTTGTTTGATTTATGCATGTGTTTTCAAACTCTTGACATTTTTCTCTAAAGCATTTTGAATTCTCTTTTACACAAAATGTGTCATGCAGCAAACCTAATACAAAATATGATGTTTGGGAATCAACTCACTAAAGTTCAGAAAGAAATCTGACTGAATGTTTGTGAGGTGTGCTGCTACTGAATCAAAAGATACTTTTTTTTACAGCATCTTTCAATTCAGTGTTAGCTTGTTTCCCCCTTTCTAACTCAAATATATGTTTTTCAGTTTGATTTCACTTGATAAACATCCGTTTAAAGGTGGAGAGAAGTTTGGAAACTACTGTATATACATGTGTCAGAGAAAGTGATACAGCAAAGAATTGTGGGTAGTTTAACTGAAGTGGAAAAGCACTGGTGAAATCAGTGGTATTATTTTGTCAAGGTGTTGTAAGTGTAATAAAACATAAATATTATTGGTAATAATCTGTAGTAATCAATAATATTAATGTCAGATTCTCAGATCTGTGCATCACTAATTTGCAGTGATTACCTTTCAGACTCAAGGCCTCTACTAAACATCCAGCATGTTTTGAAGAATGTTTAAGTTATTAACTGGAGACGTGTTGGTCTGAGCTTCAGTTTTTTTATTATCATTATTTTCTGATCACCCGCAGTGTACGACGTGACGAGACGAGAGACCTTCACCAAGCTGGACAACTGGCTCAATGAGCTGGAGACCTACTGCACCAGGAACGACCTCGTCAAGATGCTCGTCGGAAACAAAATCGATAAGGTGAGCGGGTCGGACGCGACCGTTTCTACGTTCAAGCCTGACAGGAAGTGTTTATTAAAAATCCGCCGAATGTTTTACGTAGGGATGCACCGATACACAACTTTTTAAAAATACAGGTCCCATACGGAAAATCAGTGCTGGATTGGCTTAAAATGCCAACATACAATTTTTTTTTTTTTTCAATATCCGGGCTGATACAGATAGTAAAGGGGTAGTATTGTGTTTCCAGCCACGTTGTTAGAAAAATGGAATAGTTGTCAAATATAATGCAAGAAATTTGACTTTGTAATGTAACACCTTGCAATTGGGCCTCTGTCTCTTTAAGAAACTCTGCCTTCAGGCAATCATCACGACAGGGCTCCTCTGTTAACACAGTAACAATTTCTTTTCCTCCGTTACACTGAAACGTGGCTCCTATGATGAGCTCAGCAGGTGCTCAGCTCCTCCAGGTGCTAATTGCTGCTGGCTAGTCTGGAGTTGAGTCAAAGGGGACGGCTGCTCTGTAAGATGGAAGTTTGAAAGCTTTAAAACTGCAGCTTCGAGCCTCGAAGGCGGGGCTAGGTCCACCCAGGCATTTTGCACAGCTAAGTGGTTGCCACGGTAGATTAAAGGATTTCTCAAGCATAACATTCCAGATATGATTTTGTTGACATTACAACATGATGCAACGCCACAAAAAAGTCAATGTTACATACCCCTTTAATACTGGATCAGTGCATCTCTAGTTCAGTTAGTAGTCAGACTTTATTAACTGGTTTAAACGAAGCTAAGACGTCTTTCCTGTTTTAGGATAACCACGACGTAGACCGAGCCGAAGGGCTGAAGTTTGCAAGAAAACATTCCATGCTTTTCATCGGTAAGCGAGTTCTCTACTCAGACCTGGCGAGCGTATGAGGTAGAGCCGAATATCACACGAGGGAAGCTGCTTTTCCAAGTCATCTTGTCTCTGTCCTTTTGGTCCATGCCGTCTAACTCTGTCCCCCGTCCACGCAGAGGCCAGCGCAAAGACGAAGGACGGAGTCCAGTGTGCGTTTGAGGAGCTGGTGGAGAAGATCATCCAGACGCCTGGGCTGTGGCAGAGCGAGGGCCACGGCAGGGCAGTGCAGCTGACGGACGAAGACGCCGGGGGCGGAGCCTGCGGCGGCTACTGCTCCATGCTTTAAACCACACAACGCGACGGCAGCACATGCTAACATCTACACCCCAAACCCCGTCTCTCTCTCTCCCTCTGTCTCTCGTCCTGAGCTGAGCTCTCTCTCCAGACGGTCGACCGTTTCCACTAAGACACTAGTTTTGCACAATTAGAAAAGATGCTGCGCAGCTCAGTCTCAATTTAAATGAGTCAGGCTTTTTTTTTCTTCCTGCTGTTTTTTTGTTTATCTTTTAGGACCTCGTTCAAAGTCTCTGCTTCTATTTCAAGCTGGGTTTTTTTTTAGTCAAAGTAACTCGAAAAGTGGAAGCCAAAGTTCGTCAGACATCTTTATTCTCAGTCTCTGTGTGATCGGAGGGAACCAGGGTTCTCGGCCTCCAGCATGCTGTTTTCTGTCCTAAGAGCTCATTGCCTTAGCAACCGCATCCATATCGATGCTGGCCCGACTTCTCTGAAGCATTTTACCGGGATGTGCTTCATCCTGCCCCCTCCTCTTCGTCCTTCTCCTCTTCCTCACAGACTCCGTCGATGTATCGCTTCTGGCTCGGAGCATGCGTCGTCCGCACAGCTGCCTCGTTTTACTTCAGTGTTGGAAATGCCGTTTTACTTTCTGTTATTGAATTGGACTGTAACCCTTTGCTTTGTTTTTGAAGAGCGCATAAATCAAAAGAGGCGGGCACCGCTGAAGGAGGAGAAAGACTCACAAGACGGATGACATCAGAAGTGTTAGCAGTGCGGAGACATAAAGTGTTCAGATTGTGTTTCTACACAATCTGGAAGTATTAAAGTGACACCGTTGAGGCGACGGTGTCTGAGAAAACCCGTTCAGACTCTGAACACGTTGCGTTTGAATGCCGGTATCTTTTCCTTCCCGATGCGTTCGGTGTCCTGACTGGGATCTGTACACAGGACGCGGTTTTTAAACCAGTTTATGTTTGCATGTTTGTGTGTGCCATTCTTTGTCTTCGTCTTTGTCCGTCTTGGGAAATAGTCCTCTCGGACCGTTTTGTTATAAAGATTTTAACTTATATTAATGCTTCATACATGAGCGTTTGAATTTAGATCAGCTAAATATAATTGAATTAGATTTTTATGTACTTCTCAAAATAAAACCACTGTTTATTTTATTTTTTGTGGTTAGAAACAAGTTGAACCATGTAAAACCTTGTAAATTGTACATTTTAGGACTTTAATGGGGTAATTCATGTAAGAATTGTAAAGCTGAATGTACACATATCTGACTTTAATCCGCCCAGTGTATTAAACTTAATAAAATTCCTTTTTGAAGTGAATATCTTGATTTCAATTAATAAAAAAAAAATGCCACGTTCTTACAAATGCATTTAAAAATATTCCCACTCCATGAACATTGACTTTCAATCAAGTTTTTGGAGCTAAATTGGGGCCAAAAAGTTTGCTCAAAGGAAAAAAAATTAAACTGAAAACGATAAACCATTTTCCAAATTAAGGTATTTTTCAGTTTCTCACACACACACACACACATATATATACGTATGGATTAGGTTTTTTTGTTTTTACCTTTTGTTTCAACAAACTTTACGGCCCCAATTTAGCTTCATATAGTTCTAAGTTTGCTCTGGACTCATTTATAGATTTACTATTTAATGAGTTACATTTAATTTATCTTTGGGATCAAAGTATTTTTGACTCAACATATTTCCACTCATTTAATGTATTAATTACATTTTTGTCATATTTAAATGATCACTTTTTAAAATAAATTCTGTCTGCTATTAACGTTTTGGTTGAAGTAGCTTGTTAACAAATGGAAATCAATGAAGTCGTATTCGTTACTGTGTTCTGTCACATTACTACTTTGTTTTATTGGGATTTTATGTGACAGACCAACACTCGGAAGGAATAATTATGGTTTTCACTTTTTGTTCCCATATTTATACAGAGGAAGGACAACATCACAGCTTCAGGGTAATCTTGCATCTATGCACTTCAAAACAAAACTGAGTCCGACACGTTTTCTGTCCACTTCCCCAACGACACACTACTTTCTGCTGGTCTGTCACTTAAAACCCCAACAAAATAAAGTAAAATTTGCGGTTGAAAATATGACCTTTGATAATAAAGACCTTTATGGGAAGTGAGAGTAAGCTGTAAGAAGTTGTCGGCAGACATAGAAATAGCTCTGCTGACGTCGTTGCTGTGCTGGAAATGTCGCCGTTAGACGTTGGGTTTTGATCACACAACGCGCGCTGCATTCCTCTGTCCTCAGAGCAAAGACAAATGTTTAAACAGAGCCCAGGGGTCCCAGACTGTAATCCATCTAAATCATTTACACCAATGCGGCCCTAAATCACCCTGTCACAGCTTGGAAAGGGATGTGCATCATTCAAGGTTAATAAGTCAAAGACTGTGTCTGCTGTCGCAGCAAATGTCTAAAATATATAAAGCAACAGAATCATGTATCTGTAATCTGGACGGCTGCAATGTGGTTTCCTTGTGTATGAAGTTAAAATTGTAGAATTTAAAAAGTTTCAACCACAGTTTTTTTTTTTTTTTGATTGAGATAAGTTTTTTTTTTGTTTGAAACAAAAATGTCTTTGGAAATTCAAAAGTTTGACCACTATTTTATTTTTTTTAATTTGACATGATTTTTCTTTTGATTGAATAGTTGTGGAAAAAATATTTAACAACATAAAAGACTACTGAAAAATAAAACTGAAATCAACCAACTAACTCACTTTTTGTCGTAAGCCACTGTAAACAAGTGTGTTTTTAAGAGAAACTTAGAAAATATTGTCAGAAGAAGTTTGTCTAGTTTTCAATGGCAACTTGTTCCTCAATTTTGAAGTGAGAACAGAAAAGGCCACGTCTCCTCTGAGCTTCAAGCTACATATTGGGAAAACTAAAAGACAATGGTCTTTTTGTTAGACATAAGGATGGAGCAATTCAGAGAGGTAAGGGAAAGCAAAACTAAACTAAATTCTTTAGTGTACTGGCAGCGAGAACCGGTAAGATGTGTTTATGTTTTCTTGTACCCGTTAAAAGATGTGCAGCAGCAAGTCTGACCTGTCCCAGCATAAAGTGAACTGTGGTAACCTGGTGAAGCTGTGAAAAGAGCAAAAAACAAACATTATCTCCAGATTGTGTTTGGACAAGATTAGTTTTAGATTATTAACAGGATTTGACTGAAACATTGCATATTGCTGTCTGCTTTTTAGTCCTCCAGTCAGGTTTTCATGACAGGTTGAAAATATTTCAAGGAGACTATGTAACTGTAGGGGCGCCTTCATTTTGATGTGAAAATAAGATGGAGATTAGTTTATATGTCAAACATAAAAACATTTGGGCTTCTGAGTTTAAAACCTTTGAAAGGTGTTGATTTGGTTTCTCGTGTCTCTCAGACATTCCCAGTTTAACTGGAATGATGAAAATGAGTCTCCACCTGTAGAGGAACGAGGAAACGATGTGATGAAGAGATGGATAAAATGGTTGCTCAGCATGATGAGAGACTGATAAACATTGTTATATAAAAACTTGGTTTTATTTCAATTAATCAATCATTCAATCAATTTTATCTATGAAGCACCCTTCATGTTGGAGGCAGCTCACTGGAAACACATAATAAAGGGTCTTTCTGCTGTGGGCTCGAACCGTCCAGGGTCTCAGTCTGCGGGTGCAAATATCAGAGTTGTGAAGTAAACTGTGGTGTATTCCTCCTCCCCAGTTTACCTGAGTTGGTACAGTCCTTGTGCAAGCTGGCACTCTGTGGTGACTTCGGGTCTAGCACAACAATAAAGAGATACGGAAATGGCCGGAGCCTCCTCTGTTCTTTAAGACATTACAGATATTTAAGACTTTACACTCAAAATCATCTACCAACTTATCTATGCCATTGTAGCTTAATGGTGAGGAAGAAGAGTAGATTTGATTAAATGTTTCTGCTGTGTTTTCTGTGAAAGTACGTTTTGTGATAGTAGCTGTTTGTCCAAGTGGGTTAACAGATAGAGAACATTCAAAGATAACAGCAAAGTGATCCAACAGGGTGACATCAGTTACGGAGACATTGGAAATATTCACACCTTTACTGATAACCAGGTCCAGTGTGTGTCCATGAGTGTGTGTTGCTTGTTTGACATGTTGTGTTAAACCAAAACTCTCTAATATATTAAACAGCATTTTTGCCCCTCGGTCTTGGGGGTTGTCAACATGAATGTTGAAATCACCGACAATTATCAAACAATCGTAATCAATACATATGAGAGATAAAAGCTCATTCTAGTCCGTAAAGAAATTTTCCTCATATGTTGGAGTTTTGCATAAAGTTAGTGTCAAAGTTCGTTTGTGGCCTTTTACCCCAATTTCCAGATATTCAAAAGAGGTGAAATGACCCAAAGAGATTTTACCAGTATTCTTAAATATAGAAGCCACACCTCCTCCTTTTTTATGTTTTCTAATCACTTAAAAAATTATAGGTAGGAGGCGTTATTCAATTAGTACAATTGGTTCATTATTGTCATTCAACCATGTTTCTGTCAGAAATAAAACATCAATATGATGAAATCATTATTCATAGAGTTTTAGCACAGAGAGATCTGGTATTTAAAAGAACCAGCTTAAGTGACTTGGAGGCCGAAAGTTCTTCAGTCTGAGGTTTGAATTAAGACCTCTGCTTTTTGTATATCTGTTTTTTCTTTCATAATTAGTTAAGCCTGGTGCTTCACACCTATCAGAAACCAGAGTGTTTGTCATTGAATCCACCTTCTTATCTGCCTGTTTTGGTCTTTTTTCACCCTACATTAAAATACTGCAAATTCATTTCGGTGTTCAGTCATGTACTACTTGTATTTTAACATTATGATGGTAGGAAATACTATTACCAATTTTAAAATGATCCATGCTTTACTGTTTGATTGTGTCTCTGAAGAATGATGCTGTAAGTTTGTCTAAAGTCAGAGTATCAGGTTGTCACAAACCTCTGCACATGAAAAGTTGTTTTTTATGTTACCAACATAAAAACAGAACATGTGGTTCAGGAGCAGGAGAAGTGAGAGAGAAGAGGGTGATGTGGTGGGTGGGTCCCAGCACAGGAAGCCCAAGTTAGCGACGCAGCTACCTGGTTCATTGCAGCAGCCGAGGCTGCAGTACAGGGACATGATGAGGGACGGGGGCGGCAAAGGCAGTGAGTTTACAGTGTGTGTTTATAGATATTCTCAAGAGTGTTTGCAAGTAAGTCAGTGTCAATGCCCCCCCAGCCATAGTACTTGATAAGTGATAGAGCAGTCATCAGCTGACCTGGGTAGAGCTCTGATTCAGGTCCATAAATATCATGGGGAAACGAGCAGGTAGTGGGAGAAGAGCATCTTGTTCATAGCATCCAGGATAATTTAAGATAGCCAGCCTTCCATGACTGACACAGGGGAGCCAGATTCAGATGACAAAACCACTTTAAAATACTGTTAGTTTATAAATCACTAAACGGTTTAGCACCACAATACATTAAAGATCTGTTATTGCTGTACCAACTGTCTAGACCCCTCAGATCTTCTGGTTCTGGTCTGCTCTGCATCCCCAGAACCAGAACCAAACGAGGAGAAGCAGCATTCTGTTTCTATGCACCACAAATCTGGAACAAACTTCCAGAAAATCTCGACTAAAAACCCACCTGTTTAGAGTTGGATTTGAAACGTAATCAATTACAAATTTAATAATGCTCTGATTGTTGATTCTATGTTGCATGATTCTGTGTTTCTGTGTTTATAGTAAAGCACGTTGAAATGCCTTGCTGCTGAATTGTGCTATACAAATCAAATTTGATTGATTGATTTTGATTGACAATTTATTTTGGATCAGGCTAACTCTGTTAAGTTACCCTTCTGCCCAAAAGTCTTACTGTTACATTTCAAAGGCGACTCCAGACAACCAAACTGATGATCAATCTCGCCGAGCTGAGCTTGCAAATTCTCCAAGTTCTGTTCCTTCTTGCCAGCAAGTTTCAGGAACTTGCTGGCAAGCTGTGGTTCTCAACAAGAATCACTTCCTGTCTGGTTTTGTCCACACAGCATCTGAGTCTGAGTGTTCACAGCAAGGCATTTTGTTGTACAAACTGATCAAACTCTCAATGGCCAGAATAGCTGCCAACATTTCCCAAATTTCAAGATATGCGAGGTACCTGCCAGGTCCAAAAAGCAGAAATCCTGTTATCCAAAATTCAATTATGTGCATTTTAAACGTTGGCAAACCAACAATATGGACAGACTCAGGGTTTTCCTTCTCCCAGGAATCCATCATGTATCTAGAAGCAAATGTCCCATTGAGGCAAGAGGTCTGTCCTTTGCCCAATCTTCTCACTGAGACCAGATCCATACTCAATTTGGATTGAATTTGCAATTTGAAACATGTTCAAACAGAGGCTCCAAAAAAGATAGAGTATACAGAGCAAAAAGCAGAGCAGATGAGGGACGCAGCATGAGAATAAAAAGCATCTTCTTATTATATTCATGTTGTATTAAGGGTTACATCTGAGTTAGATGCAGAGGTAAAGAGAAAGAAAAATGTCTTGATTTATCGAGTAAATACATATTTGGGTTATTGTTTGGTTCTACATGGAAATGCACTTAAGCTGGAATAAGTGACCTTAGTATATTTTAGTTAATGTAGATAAAAATGTTATTTTCATCTTAAAAGGGGGATAATGTGGTGTATTCCCCCTCCCCAGTTTACCTGAGTTGGTACAGTCCTTTTTCGTGACACGTGCAAGCTGGCACTCTGTGGTGACTTTGAGTCTAGCACAACAATAAAGAGATACTGAAATGGCCGGAGCCTCCTCTGTTCTTTAAGACATTACATAAACTGACACTAATGGGATACTCTCTTTATATCTATGTTTGCAAGAGGGCTGGTGGATATTAAAAATGATGTACTTTCATGTTTTCTTCACTTCCCTGAACTATCCAGGGGAGTCATTGCTCATTTTCTTTGCTTAATTTCTTAATAAAATAATCAAAATCCATTCTGATTTGTTCTCGACTGACAGTGTTTCATCTTTGGTAAGACTTATTTATTTCCTTGACACATCTTACAGTAAATGCAGATGGAAAGTTAAAACCTGATGAACAACAGCAGGAATTTAACCGCTAGCTTGGATTTGACTGTTAGAAACTGGT
>NW_006800462.1:61311-63018 GCF_000485575.1 Poecilia formosa | reverse complement strand
ATTTAAGAAATAAACACCAAAAATGCAAAGGAATTGAAAACAGAACCAGAAACGTATTTTAGAAATGATCTAAAGCTTACATCAGGTTGGGGAGCTAATAGATCTGGGAGGAAAACTCTGGTTTAGGTTTTTAGGTTAGTGGATTATTATGGGAAGTTAATGGCTCATAGAAAACCATTCATGTTAACTGTAGCATCATAGTAATGACCACATTGATATCTATCCAACTGATCACTGTATTAAATTTGCATAATTTCAGTACCAAATTAGCATAACTTGCTTCCAACATTCTCTTCTTGCTAAGCTAGTTGCTACATTACAAGGGCACTTTCTGCTGGAAATTTAAAAATAAAAGTACTCCGTTTATTTCGACATTTAACGCAAATGTATTTACTTTCTCTGTTTTGTTGTGAGATAGAACAAAGGTTTTGAAGGTGTTTTAAGAAAATGTTATATCTTCTTCTTCTGTTGGTTGTGATCCATTTGTCATAACTATTAGCCTGGTGAAAACCAGCTCCTTTTTATATGCTATTAGCTTCATCCAGATGGTTTGGACCATGGGCTATTGAGAAATGATTGCTTCCTAGATGCATGGACTCTGTTGAAGTTTTAAATTTTACCCATTTGCTAACATTGACGTAAACAACCATCCTACTCTGTGTAGAACCGATCCAAACAAGGCAGCTGTTAATGTTAATCCAATACTTGGAAGTGTGGCCAACACAGACTGAACGACTTCATTCACTTTTTCTGCTGCTAAAACTACAGACAGACTACAAATCTAAAACAGCAGAAAATCAATGTCATCATCCAAAACTTCTCCTTCTGATGACCAGGTAGAAAAGCTACTGTGGATGGTTTGAGTGAAGGGGAGAAGCTCAGACTGTCCTGGAAGAGAGAACTTTTTTTTTTACTGGAAGTGCACAGAAAGTCAACTGCCTGGCTACATAACTACAGGTGTGAATTAGATTAGAACACTAAGTAAAGGGAGAACTTTGTTTTGTTCATCAACAACGGTGCACTCCAGTCCATAATTTTCAATCCTACCTCACTTTGAATCAAGACACGTAAACAACTATCATAAGGAAAGACCAACCTGCCAATCTGAGGTGGAAGTCCAGCATTTTAAAGTTGAGAACCATGATCTCAGACTGAGAGAAACTGGGTCTCAAAGTAATTCACAGAAATATAATTATTGAACTTAAAATGTCTTATTTTTTGACATATCTTTCCCAATTCTGCCTAAATCCAAACAGTGTGCACTGCAGTGGCGCTGGGGGACATGTGTGGGTGCTTTGATTAAATCTGCCCTGCACATTGGTCCTGTCAGAGCTCTCTGCCACTTTCTTTCAGGTCCAATTCCAAGTTTTTAGAAAAAGCATATCAGTATATTTTTATGAAGGATTATTGTACTTATGTGTTAAAAACTTATGATAATTTACTTTATTAATTATTTTAAACTTGGTCTGTTTTTATGTTGAACTGTTTTGAAAATTATATCATGATCCATGTGAAGAATATGTTTAAAATAACACAAGGTGTTACATATTTGTATTTACAAATATATAAATAAAAATGCATATTTATATTTACCCTGGAGATGTTTTATCCTTTATGTTTCTCCAATTGCAGAATTTCTGGCATTGAACTCTCTCAGGTTGATTGTGAAGAGGTGGCCAATGCTCTAAAAGGCGACCCTTCTAATAT
>NW_006800462.1:53491-61255 GCF_000485575.1 Poecilia formosa | reverse complement strand
ATTTTCTAACTGCAAATTTTGCAGTTAGAAAATGCAGTGAGATAACTTCAACTCTCATACAATGATCTGCCCCCCTCCATTTTTTATTATGTCACCAATAGCTGGTTAATGGGAAAGAATAGGAGAGAAGTGATTGGGTGAGGCCTTATTTTACAGCTAAATCACACCGTCCCAATCATGAACTCCTCTAAATAGCAAAATATTCTTCAGCAAGAGTGGCCGTGTCCTTGAGATTTACTACCCTGCAACTTTTAGCTTGTTGCCTGCTTCAGTACCCCTGAATCCATCAAGCGGCTCCTTTCCAGACCTCTGAGAGCTAAAAGATACTCCCTTTATATCCATGTTTGTAAGAGGGCTGGTGGATATAAATTTAAATCTTAACATTTTGGGCAAAACCTTTATGCGGAATAGTTTTTGAAAGATTAAAGCCTCTTTTAGCGGATAATAAAAAATAAAAACAAATTTAAAGGCACGTGGAGCCTTTGTTTACAGAGCGAGCCGAGGTCATGTGGCAGCTGGACCCACCGGTGGGTCCGTCGGGTTCTAGGGGTTAAAAATGATGTACTTTCATGTTTTCTTCACTTCCCTGGACTATCCAGGGGAGTTATTGCTCATTTTCTTTGCTTAATTTCTTAATAAAATAATAATCAAAATCCATTCTGATTTGTTCTCAATTGACAGTGTTTCACCTTTGGTAAGACTTATTTATTTCCTTAACACATCTTACAGTAAATGCAGATGGAAAGTTAAAACCTGATGAACAACAGCAGGAATTTAACCGCTAGCTTGGATTCGACTGTTAGAAACTGGTTCAACAAAACCTAAAGCCTGCCTCCTGAACTGAACATCATCATCAGGATGACTGAGGGCTGAACAGGTTAAAGCCAGTTTACGCTGAAAGAATGAACCTGTTGCAACACAGAGGTTCACACCACTTCTGTCAGGGGGGCGGATCCTTAGGTGGGTCAGGTATAAGACCAGGACAAACGGGTCCAGTTTGCTCAGACTCCATTTGTGTGAACAAAGCAGAAGAAGAACTGAAGATATGGCTCAGGGTGAGTTTTAACTCCACATTATTTTTGTTTATGTTTGTTCATTAAATATGGATCTTATTGAGGCACATGAAAACCAATCAGCTGTCCTCACTGTACAGGAGGTACAAAATCATTTTTGAAAGAAACTGATTTCATGATCCCAAGTTGTTGAATTCTTTCAGAGTTTTGATTTTTATTTTGTGTTTCTTAATCTCTTTCTTTGATCAGTCTTGTTTCTGTTTTACTTTAGTTCTGGTCTTCTTAGTGCTTCTAGTTATGTTTATTCTTGTTTGTAGTTGGTCTTTGTCACTCTAGTTTTATTTTTCTTTAGTCTAGTTGCTGTTTTTATAGCAACGAATTTTGCATCTCCTCTTCCCTCCATTATTTAGATTTCTGTCGCTGCTACTGCTGTCTCATAGAAATGGCAGTCATTCCCCAAGATGAATAGAGGAAATAAAATTAAATTACAAAAGAAGATTGTAATTTAATTTAACGAAATCACTTACGCACAGTAACGCAAAGTGATTTTGTTAAGTAACTGTAATCTGACTACTGGATTTGAAATAGCAAAGCGTTAGATTACTCGTTACTGAAAAAAGTTGTCCGACGTCAGTAACGCGTTACAAAGTAACATCACTGCTGGTCACCTGTAATTTTTAAGTTTTTTTTTTAATTCAGCATTTTTTTTTTCATTAAATATTTTCATCATCCATGAGATGACCTTACAAAATCAGACACTTGTGAACAGCTCAGAGTAAAGCTACATCAGTCAGTCAGCGTTCTTATACCAAGAACATAAACATGAGTCCTGCTCCTTAGCAGCTGCAAGAAACATTTCCAGAGAAGCTAACTTTGGGTTTGCAGCTCAGATTCCTTTCCTGAAAATTCATTAGCATTAAAATAAAATAATCAGATATTACCCTACCACAGCAACTCATATTTGTGAAGCAGGTTATTATGAGAAATGATCAAATGAACATGGATTACAGCTGGGAATATTTTGTCCAATTTCTGTGCTGAGCTGTTGTCTCTATTTCATATCCCTTTTATTTGAGTCCAGGCCCATACAGGATCAGACGTTTTTATGGCTCCAGAGCAGCTCCAGAATTAAATTGAATATTGTAGGAAACAACTGGTTTCCAAAGCTAAGACAAGTCCTCCTTTAGTTTAACAAGAAAATCTGAGCAGTCTTTGAATTTTTCACATTTTTCAACTTTTCTCTTTATGTTGTTTCCTTTTCTTGTCAGAGGTGATTCGGGAGGAGTTGGACCTGGACATGTATGACACAGAAGAGAAAAAACACGAAGCATTAAAAAGTGTGGAGAACTACAGAAGGGTCCGGTGAGTCCAGATGCGTCTTTAACATTAGTCCATGCAGAAAAAACATTATTTAAGAAATAAACACCAAAAATGCAAAGGAATTGAAAACAGAACCAGAAACGTATTTTAGAAATGATCTAAAGCATCAGGTTGGGGAGCTAATAGATCTGGGAGGAAAACTCCGGGATCCTAATTCTATCCAAGCCAGAATGGATATAGAGATCATTGAGTGTGCAGAGATGGATCTGACTTTTGTTGTCCCCAAATCTTGACTTAGACTTACATTACTGCATTTATATTGGTTTGTAAAACATTTTACAAACCAGATGTAAAATGTTTTTCCCTAGTAATATGCTTCTTGCTCTGCTCTTTGTACTCAGCTATATGTAAAAGTGGTAAGAGGTAGATGATGAGTTGTGACTCAGGAGAACTGAAATGTTCATCAGATCACTATTTGTCATCATATGACATTTGTATTTACCCTGGTTTATCTGTTATGTTTCTCCAATTGCAGAATTTCTGGCATTGAACTCTCTCAGGTTGATTGTGAAGAGGTGGCCAATGCTCTAAAAGGCGACCCTTCTAATATGATTGAACTGGAAATAAACACACCCATGCCATCTGATGCACTGGAAATTATCTGTGGAGGACTGGGCAATCCAAACTGTAAATTACAAACCCTCAGGTCAGTTAATCTCAGATGCTGTTTTTGTGCTTTTTCAAGTATAGTCATGGACCGATCATATCAAACTGGATCAGCAGCCGAGGTTTGAGACCTGTGCATAAGTAATGTGGTGATATAATGGTAAACAACACAAATCCAATAAGCAGGCCACACAACCCAGCCAGCATATGGGATAAATGGGGGCAACAATATAGGTCTCACAGGGTTTTTGTCTGTACTTTCCATGATGCCCTTATCTGGACCATCTAGAAACCACTGTGTGTGTATGTGGGGGGAAAGGGGGGGTTGGCCATTAGACTGTTCATTAGTGGGTGTGATTCTACTGGATTCTACTGGAATTTGCCCAGTGAGCCAGTGGTTTGACTCATGGAGAAACTATCACTCTGACCCCATAGTTCTCTGCATTCTGCATAGTTGCAAGCAGCATTCATTAACAGCTCTGATGTCACACTTTGGTTCTTAAAGTCCATTTTAATTCCCGACCAGAACCACTGAAGACCCAAATGAAATATTCTAACATGTCATGATAACATGTTCTGGTTCTGCTGGTTTGGACTCTATAAACCAGTTTGATTGGATCAAATATGAGACATCAGTTCATCATGTTTCTGTGACTTTTACGTTCAGATTCAAATACATTTCTACATTTTATTTGTTGATATTTCCGTTTTAACATGTGTCCTATTGGCTTCAACTTACTTCTTTTATTCTATATTCAGGTTGAGGCGATGCGGGTTGACGAAGGATAGCTGTGATTCTCTGGTTGCAGCTTTTAAGTCCAACCCCTCCAAACTGTTAATACTGGACCTGAGTGAGAATGACCTTGAAGATGCTGGAGTGAAGAAGCTCTGGGATTTTCTACAAAATCCTGTCTGCATCCTAGTGCAGCTGGAGTAAGTAACCATGTTTTAGTTATTTCTGATGTGGAAGTTGTGTTGCCACTAAACTGCAGACTCTTTCTGTCTGACTTACTTCCTGACTTGTTAGTAGGGTTGCCACCTTTCAGAAATTAAAATAAGAATGCCCACAACATGTGTTGTCCTATTCTCATGGGATGGCCACTGGAGCGACAGAGATTATTTTATGGGGTTTTTTTTCTTTTTTTTTTGCTAAAGTGATTATGTCCTTAGAAGACATTAATTAATATTCATGAGATTCTTTAACTGGTTCTGTTGGACTGGTTAACCTGCACGTTGGCATCAGCTCACATCTTTTATTCTTTATTCAGATTGGAGAACTGCAATTTGTCAGACACCAGTTGTGATTATCTGGCCCAAGCTGTGGTTGCTAACCCCTCCCGTCTGACTGAACTGGACCTGGGCTTTAACAACCTGAAGAAGATTCAAGTTCAGCTGCTGTTGCAGCTAAAGAGAGACCCATACGCACTGAGACTTGTGAGGTGAGTAGATGGTTGGAGTGAGACCAGCTGATGTTGGCAGTTTTATCATCAGTCAAATTAGGGTTAAAACAAAGATCTAGGGCTGAGTTGCCATTTTAGTGGTGTAAGTGAGACCTTGCTTCTGCAGCCCCACCCCCAATTGTAATAGAGGAGTGGCTGTGGATTGGGACATCAAGTGCTGTATGTACTAAAGTTTTTAGAATTGAGCTTGGAGCTCAGTGTGTTCACTGCAACATGTAAAGATGAGAGCTGAAAGGAAGCTGCTCTGAACAAAACTGAAGGCCCTGCTGCTCTTTCTACTGGATGTGCTGCGTCACTGACTGCTGCTGGAGAGAAGCTGGAAATACTCACTGATCTGATCTCTTCTCTCTGCAGGTGGAGGGGGAACACACCAGTTTGAAAAGAGCAGCTGAGCTGAGTGGTTGAAGCTGCAGCAGTTTGAGTCTAAAGAGGCTCTTTCTGGATCATGATGGTGACCTTTGACCTGAAAGATTTTCATCTTATTTTCTCATGTCTATCATTTAATGTCTGATATTTTGTCTCTTTAGATCAATGATCAAATTCAAACTCCAATTAATCCCTATTAATCAGTCCCTTTCAATTGCAACTATGAACACAAATTTACTCACCATTGGTAATTTTTTTCACCTGTAATCACTTTTTATACTGGAGGGGCTCAGTTTTGTTCTGAACTTGATTCAACTGGAAAGCTGATCTTTTTTCTTTGTGATTTATTTTCATCCTGGAACCAGAAATGCAAAATAAAACGATTCAACAGTTTCCAGGCTGCATGTTTGATTCATTCTGATTCAGTTTCTGGATGTTGTCATCATATTTTAAGTTTTCTGATGTTTCATTTTATCTGTTGCTGCAAACAGCTCAGACAGTCAGTGATGGATTCTGCAGTCAGAGGAAGAAGATTTTCTGATTTTCTTCATGATTTTAAATCAAATATTTTTTTATTTCCTTCCTTCTGAAGGTAAAATCTAAAACTTCGTAAAGATAAAGTTCCAGCTTCTCCTTTGGTAACGTTGGAAACTTTCTGGAGCGACTCAGACATTCAGATCTTGTTTGGAGGATTTTCTCTGTCCTGAAGGAGAAATGAAATGCTCTGATGTGATCAGCATCTTCTGATCACTTTAACCTGAATAATAAAAACCTCGATAGACGTAAAGGACAAATTGAAGCTCTGTGGATTCCTGAGCTCAACTCATCAGGAAAACAATGTTATATCCTGGAAAATAGGATGAGAAATGAGACATCAGTTCATAAACAGATTCATTAAGAGGGAAATATAAGCCAATATTAAGTTTATACCCAATTTTAATTTTAATTTAATTTTAACACCTGTCATTAACTCACTTGCTTCTGGAGAAACTTCCAGGTTGATTTGCCAACTTTTCCGTCTTCCTCTGCTTCTTTCTTCTTCTTTGTTGTGTAGAAATCCAGCTTTGAATCTCCTGCTGCTGAATTTGGTCTGACTGAACATCTCAACCTTCCTCTCTAATAACCATCACAGTTTCCTTGCGAGCTCTGGTTCTCCAGCAAAATCAACAAACAGAGGGACCTCAGTCTAAAGACATTTCTATTTATACACTGGCTGGCCAGAGAATGTCACTTCACTGGATTTAAGTAGGCCGATAGGACTGAGGTGTCAGTAGCATCATTATATTTTCATATGTCAGCAAGTTACTTAACCCCAGCTGATGCAATCAGCAGCTTCTAATTTCTTCATCAACCATAAAGACACATCCTGAGGTGGTGGAGATTATATAAGAAGGTCAGATCATCGGAGGAAAGCCAACAGCAGGNTGTTGCCACTAAACTGCAGACTCTTTCTGTCTGACTGACTTACTGACTTGTTAGTAGGGTTGCCACCTTTCAGAAATTAAAATAAGAATGCCCACCACAACATGTGAGGTCCTATTCTCATGGGATGGGATGGCCACTGCAGTGATAGACATTATTTTACGGCAGTGTTTTATCTTTTATTTATTTATTTATTTTTTAAGTGATCCATAGAGCAATCATTCATACATAGAGGTCGGTTAGAATACCTCAGAACTGTACTCCAATCAGAGTAGCATACCTTAAACGCGTTTCTTTTAGAAAGTGTAAAAAGTAAACTACTGAAGTACTGATTAACTGATAACACCTGAATTAATATTCAAAATGTGCCCTCAGACAGCCAAAAGTATAAGTTATGTAAAAAATCTGGCATTTAAAAGAATATTACCAAATTATTTATTCAAAAAAGGAGTAAAGTTTATAGGTTGTTTCTAGACAAATTTACCATGGGTGCCAGGGTAGTTGGTGTTTTTTCATGGTGACACCTAGAAAGAATAAAACAAAAAACAGAGCAATATTTAATTTTTTATGTATATTAAGTGAGCCTGTTATGTTCTTTCTCATAACTATATAAACTCAGCAGAACCTCAGTGGAACGTGACTTACGTTATTAGACATTTTGCCTAAGAACTTTGGGAAATCAATGTGCTCATATACCACACTTGTGTTCTTCACAAAATAGTACTATTGAATAATGTATTGTTTTACCAAATACTTAACAGAGCCAAAGAGCCATTTGCATCTCCAGAGATTCAGTTTGCAGATCCTGATCTAGCAGATGGAAAGTGTGATCCTATCTCCATACAGCAGCTAAAAGTACAGCACTATCACTTTTAATTCATTGTTAAAGTAAAATTGTGAAGGTTACAAAAATATTACCACTAAATATTAACAAAAGACATTTCCATCCATTTATCTTCTAACACCCTCGTCCCTCGTGGGGTCAGCAGGGGTGCTGGTGCCTATCTCCAGTGAACATTTCGAGTGAGAGGTGTGGTACACCCTGGACAGGTCGCCAGTCTGTCATGCAACAAAATACTTTCATTTAGTATAATTTCTTCAGTTCCCCTGTTGGGCTGCAGGTCTGTGACTGGTGTATTAATAATACTTCACTGAACTCATAAACTACATCTGAACTCATAATTTTATATATATATATATATATATATATATATTTCAGATAAATCAGTCATTGTCAAACATTAGACTACATTTTTTTCTTTTTTTCCAAAAAAAAAGAAAAATTAGTATGTCACCTCTGCTATTGACAGCAAAGAGTAAAAATCATTCTAACAGAGTACATTATTTTTATTTCATTATAATCTGTATTAATACACTAATACTTAAGATTGAGATATTTAAAAATACACAAAAAGTGAAAAAGGTCACAGGCATGGCTTCAGTCTGCTGGTCACACTGGGAGAACTCCAATGACTTCTGAGACGTCCTGCTCACAGGCTAAAGCCAAGGATAAAAGA